>NW_024412447.1:6342327-6571058 GCF_014898765.1 Herpailurus yagouaroundi | reverse complement strand
TCTGTGTCTCCCTCTCTCTCTGCCCCTCCCCTGCTCATTCTCTCTCCTTCTCTCTCTGTCACTCAAAAATAAACAAACAGGGGCGCCTGGGTGGCTCGGTCGGTTAAGCGTCCGACTTCGGCTCAGGTCATGATCTCACGGTCCGTGAGTTCGAGCCCCGCATTGGGCTCTGTGCTGACAGCTCAGAGCCTGGAGCCTGTTTCAGATTCTGTGTCTCCCTCTCTCTCTGCCCCTCCCCCGTTCATGCTCTGTCTCTCTGTCTCAAAAATAAATAAACGTTAAAAATTAAAAAAAAAAATAAAAAAAAAAATAAACAAACATTAGGGGCACCTGGGTGACTCAGTCAGTTAAGCGTCTGACTTCGGCTCAGGTCATGATCTCGCGCTTCATGGGTTTGAGCCCCGCATCAGGTTCTGTGCTGACAGCTCAGAGCCTGAGTCTGCTTTGGATTCTGTGTCTCCCTCTCTCTCTGCCCATCCCCCACTCACGCTCTCTCTGTCTCTCTCTCTCAAATAAATATTAAAAAAATAATAAACATTTTAAAAATTAAAAAAAAAAAAAGAAAAAATATCAAAAACTTGGATCCAAACTCTGGTAGACAGCAGGGCCCCCTAGAACGCCTCAACAGACAGTGGCCAGTCTGAGACAGAGCTAGAGAAGCCCAAGAAGAGAGCAGTTGTCCTCTGAAATAAGCAAATCAAATGTGTCCCTGTGGACAAAGGTTTAAAAGAAAGTTTCTTGGCTGATCTGCTTTTAATTTAGAGGAAAGGGGGAAATCTATGCAGTTCTTCAAGTAGTTTAACTACAAAGCTGTGTGATCTCAAGTATATTCACTTCTAACAGCAGGATAAATGAGTAATACTGTGTCAAATAATGCCCCCCCCCCCAACTCATGTCTACCTGGAATCTCAGAATGTGACCTTATTTGGAAGCAGAGTCTTTGCAGAGTTCAGATGAGGTCATAATGGATTGGGGGGTTGGGGCTAAATCCAATGACTGATATCTTTATAAGAGAAAGAAGAGGAAGATTCAGATATGGAAACACAGAAAAGAAGGTCATGTGACAACAGAGACAGAGATTGAATGATACAGCCATAAGCCAAGGAGCCCCAAGAATTGCTGGGGACCACCAGAAGCTAGGATCAGTCAAAGACGGATTCCTCTCTAGAACCTTCAGAGGTAGACAGGCCCTCTTGGACTTCTAGCTTACAAAATGGTGAGAATATAGTTCTGCTGTATTAAGCCATGCAGTTGTGGTAATTTGTTACGGCAACCCTAGGAAATGAATACACTTCCTATTTGATTTAACCAATCAAAAACATATAGACCACCCACTATGTGCAGGATACTGGTAGAAGGATTATAATGCTGCCTCAAAGCAGAATTAGGAAGGACAACCCCTACCTAGGTGATTGGAGATGGCATCCTCAAAGAATGACTTGGAGCGGGATCTTGACTATGATCAGGATATACAAGGTAAAGAGTATTCCAGAAACAAGTAATAGCATATGCTAAGGCTCAGCAACTTAAAAAGGAACACTAAGTTTAAGGAATAGTGAAAAAAAATTCAATATGACTGAAATGTATGCTCCATGAGGGCAGGAAGCAGGAGATATAGTGAAAAAGTAGAGTAGAGCCACCTATGAAGAGGCATATAAGCCACACCCAGGGCTTTGCACTTTATTTTATAGGCAAAGACTAACATGATCAAATTTGTTCCCAGGGAAATTCTTCTGGCAGCAGTATAGAGGAGAGCCTAGAGTGAGGGGCATGACCAATAGCATAGTGATGTATCAACAATCCAAGAAAAATAGGACGGGACTAAAATGAGGAAATGGCAGTGACAGACAACTGAATCAGGCACTTTTTGAAGAAAAACTGACAGGATGTGGTGGCTGACTGAATATGGAGGGAAGGAGAATAGTAGAGTAGGACTCCCAAGTTTTGTCCTGGAAGGGGACAGGATCACGCACAGGAGTGAAAAAAGAGGGCTGAGAACAGTCTTAGGGAAAATCAACATTTAAAAACAGGTGGAGAAACAGGAGTGGGAAAGGCCCGGAGAAGGCAAGAGGAAAACAAGAAGAAAATGATGCTTCTGAAACCAAAGAACAAGAGGTGTGAGGAAGAATGATCACATCAACAGAAAATACTAAGGGGTCAAAAAATTAAAGCTGAAAAAAACGTGTCCAATGGATTCATTATAGGTAAGCCACTGGCAACCTGGGTGTAATCAGTTCTGATGGAGCAGAAGCAGTACCCTGCATTCCAAAGATAATAGCAACTCATGAAGATTTTTTTTAAAGAGGTATGACAGTGAAGGGAACAAAGGCAATTATACCCAGTTTCCCCCTAATGCTCAATCAGCCACCAAGTCCTGCAGGTTTTCATGTAAATGTCGCTTACAACTGTTTATTTCAGAAACTTCATGGAGGAGGCTGTCTTGCATGGGACGCTGGGATGAGTGGCGTTTGGATAGGCAGAGAATGTAGTGGACAGCAATGCATTAAGAAAAAGACACAGAGGCACAACAGTAGATAGTGCAAAGTGTCTTCAGCATTACCTTGTGTAGACACACCAGTCTTGCTCGGTTTATTTTGGGGAACACCAAGGAAAGACTCTCAAGTTGAGTTGAGGCCACCCTGCAGAGGGCCTTGAATGCCAAGTTATGGAGTATGGACTGGATGCAGTGGGCGCTGTGAACTAACAGGAGTAAATGAGTGTTTTAATAAGGTGAGTACAGGTACTTGGCCTTTTAGAAAGACTAACAACAGGGAGCCTGTGGTGTCTATCCCCTCTCATCTAAAATTTGATTCCTTGAACTTTAAATTCTTTCCAGGCCAAACCTGTGACTTTCTAAGGTTTCCTGGGCCAATACCCAGTTCCCAGGGATGTCCCTTGTGAACTTCTACCTTGTTTACTAACCCACAGCCTCTCAGTTAACTATTCTAACTCAATTTTTTTTTTTAATTTTTTTTAACGTTTATTTATTTTTGAGACAGAGAGAGACAGAGCATGAACGGGGGAGGGGCAGAGAGAGAGGGAGACACAGAATCTGAAACAGGCTCCAGGCTCTGAGCTGTCAGCCCAGAGACCGACGCGGGGCTCGAACTCACGGACCGGACCGTGAGATCATGACCTGAGCTGAAGTCGGACGCTTAACCGACTGAGCCACCCAGGCGCCCCCGAACTCAACTCTTAAATTTGTGGGTGAGTAGGGGTTGGGTTTTCTTTCAACTTAGTCTCAACACCTCACAATAAAAGCTCAATAAATACTTGCCAAATTAAAAATTAGCCCGAAAACATAGTTTTTACACATAAATCTGTAAAAGAAAATCTCCCCAAACATAAGCCATCTCAGAGCCCCTGATGTGGATTATCTATGTCTCCAATTAAATCATCCATATCCATTTTTTTAATAGCCAGACATACACCAGATAATGAGGGGATAGCAGATTGAAATAAAATGTTAATACCTATAGCTTAACCTCATTTTCCATCAGTAAGTGGCTGTCTTATCTACTGTACTCCACAGGAAAGGCACCCTCTTGGAGTTTATACCTCGGGTGGTAAATGTATTTTCCCTAACGATGAAGGAGAGCTTGGGTAGAATGAGTGGAGGAGCCCGCTCCTTAACTGGTTATTTGCAGTATGGGACATACTTGGCTGGGTTCATTCATTTCTTTATTCACACATTTAGTGAGCTTCTCCAAAGGCCAAGCAAGTTAGCAGGTGCTGGAATGACAGATCCTCCAAGACTTATGCTAGGATAGTGCTGCTGCGGCAGATCTGCTCCACACAGAGAGAAAACGTTGGTTACAGGCTTTATTTACAGGTAATAGAGCCTCTGGTTTTAAAAAAAAAAAAAAAAAAAAAAAAAAAAAGCAGTAGTTTTTCACAGGACAATCGTGTCCATCTGATCTGAGGCCGCGGGTCGGAAGGACTAAGTTTAGACAAAGAAAGCCAGCTAGGTCAGCTCCTCACCCTTGCTCTTTCGAGGCTCCTGCTCGGAGGATGGGCACAGGGACTCCGGGGACATCTGCTCAGGCAGCTTCTCCATGGGCTGGGTCCAATCCCGGGTGCTACTCCAAGGCCAAGACTTCCCCTAAAATGTCTTCAGAGCCCGACACAACGGACGGGCAGTCACTTCAGAAAAGGGAGGGAGAAGAGGGCAGATGCAGGGAAAACGGCAGGTTTCCCGGGAGAGGCTCCCAATTCACTCTCCCCAGGCCGGCTGGGCCCCGGCCCGGGGGCGCGGCCAGGCCTGCAGCCCCAACCCCGCACCACGGGCATCCCTTCGGCCCGAGCCCCCCGCCGCAGTCCGAGCTTCCCCCAGCCACGGCGCAGACCCGGAGCCCCGGCCCGTAGCCCCGACACTCACTCGCGCAGCCGCTCCGCAACGACCGCCACCTCGGCCCCCGGGGCAGGACTGGAAACTCGGGCTCCCCGGCGCGCACTTCCGGGTCCCGTCTAGGCAGCTCGGAGGTCTCCTCTCGATCGTGGGTTCTCCAGGGCCGCTGGGGAGCCGGACTCGGGAGCGGTGTGAAGATGGGGCCTCCTTTGGCGTTCGTCTTTCTCCAAGGACGGATTGAGAGAGGATGGGCAATGTCCTTTCATTGCCCAAGTGGACCTAGGGTCTAAATTGGTTTCCTTCTCATCGCCACTGTCCCGTGTGCACACCATTTGCCTCCTCCCTTGACCCTTGCCATTTTACCACCCATCTTCACCTCTCTCTCTTCTTCCAAATCACAAGTCGGGGACCCTGCGGGGCCCGAATTTCATATCTATGCCCGCAGTCCAGCCAGTCCTTTCCCTTTGTGGCTTCAACTTGGCCAGTGTTCCCCCTTCACTACTCCCAGCGCCTCCCAATTGCGCCTCGAGTGTATAAGTAAGCAGGACGTATCTGTACCAATGGGCTAAAAGAGGAAGAAAAGCCTTAGAAATAAGGTCAAGATTCAAAGAGCTTACAGTGCCCGGAGTTTGCCAGGGGCATATTTGACATGTTGAAACAGTAAAAATGTTAGGGAAATTTGTTCATGATAAGGGGAGTTTCCTGCTAAACTCCGAAATAGCAGTTACCAGCTATGGAGTACTTAAACTGACCTTATCTCATTAATCTTCACGACAATCCCATGAAGTTCGTACTTTTTGTAATTTTAGTGCCAGAAACTGCAGACTCAGTAAGCAAGTAAAGGCAGCATTTAGAGCCCTGGCCCGTTCAAACCAAAGCGTCGAGTCAAACTGCGCCCAGGAAGGACAATGGTTAGATGGAGTGGAGATTTGTAAATGAGCAAGTGCAGGAAAGAAAGACAGACACTGTCATTATGCCCAAGTTGTAAATTTATAAACATGGATGGAATACAAATATAAGAGGTTAACCATTTTCTAAAAGTGAAGAGTGAATGAGATCCATCAGCAAAATGAAAAATTCCAGTATTTCTTTGACTTGTACAGTGCACCATCTGCTTGAAATCATCCTTCCAGTCTGGGATTAAACACTCATTCCTCCATGCACTTGAATTTTTGAAGGGAGTGTAAAATGTGATACCATTAGGATACAAATGTTAGCAAAAAGGGACAGATGTCACAGTTTGATGACTCCAGTAAGGAGTGCCTAAGGGGAGGCAATTCCTACCAGTCTAGGATTCCTGATGGTCTCTCAAGTTCATATTTAAGCTCTCCAAATCCAGGGTACTCCCCTGGACAATGCTAGTCCTGCACTGCTAACTGCTTGCTCCTTAGTTCCCTTTTTTCGATTTTATGCCAAACACTTATATGTTCACTGGTTTTTATATTGGTGTTTATAGTAATTTTTTTGGCACTTAATATATGACCAGTACCTTTTACATTATCTTATTTAATTTTCATGCTACTGTTAACCATTGTACAGACGAGGAAACTAGAGAGGCTAAGTAAAATTTCCAAAGTCACACAGCTAGTAAACAGCAAAGTACATAGGTAAGTCTAATTCCAAAGCCATTGCTTTGGTAACTAATCTGCTTTAGTCTTCATTGCTTAATGGTTTGATTCCTGTATGTTAACTGTACCCACAGGCTACTACTACTGAATATCCTAGCACCTGGCAATAGTATTACTGAATGAATGAAAAGAATCGTTGAGATTACATTTTCAGATGTGGGAATCCCATTGTGCTTTGCAGTTATGATACCTCAGGGGCCTCTTTGGAACTTCATTCTTAAATTTCCTCAGTTGCCTACATCCCACTTCCTAGGGTGAGACATTACTCCAGATAGAGTAATTACCTCAAAGATGCCATACTCCTTCATCTGAAACCCTTCCAACATGCTCTCTTTTGCCTGAAATCCTCCCCTTGCTCCTTCGTCTTCCAGTGGTCTCCATCTGTCTAGTCTACCTCTATTCACTCTTTTGCTCAAGCCAAAAACCTAGGAATCAAACTTGATTTTCCCATTACCCACTTTACTCCACTGCTATAATTTAACCAGAAGTGATAGTAAACCTAAGAATACAAGTCCATCAATCAGCAAATTCCAGTTAGCAGGATAAAAAGCATATTCTGGGCACTGAGAAGTGTAAATATAAATCTAGTAATGGGCGTGGAGGTACCTTGACAGGAGGTAAGAATTTGGGAGCTCTGACCTGTGGCCTGTCATTGTCAAAACTATCTAAGCCTGTTTCAGGGAGCAGGGTCTCTGACTAGCTCCCCAAAGGTACTGTCTCCTAGTATCCCAGACAGCTCTGGGAGCATTCAGGATCAACTGCAAAATGATAATAGTCAATCACTGAGGATGTAACAGGGAATGAAAAGCTACCAAAGAAAACTTCTCCAGGTTCTGGGATGTCTAATACCAACATCATGATGATGGGAAGCTTGGGAGTCAGGCCTTTGAGCCATTAATTTGCTGACTGACCCTAGCAGGTTCTTCAACCTCTCTATACCTCAGTTCCTCTGGAATACAGAGCTAGTTCCCTTGCAGAGTTGTTGTGACAGTTAAGTTGGAATATGAATGCACATACACATACATGTAGGTAGGTGGACGGATGGAAGACAGATAAAATTAGATGTACCTTAACTATTAGATTTTGTCTCTTCCTTCCCGTCTTCAAGATTAAAAGAATAAGAACACAAACTCATACTGGACTGATTAAATATTGCAAGCTTAAAGAGACAAGTTAATTCTCCTTGAGGATTATTTTGGTTTCTCATTTTTTAAACGTTTTACTTATTCTGCCTAGCTCTCTGAAACCTCAATCTATTTATGTGCCAACAACATCCCAATCGAAAAACCTTTAAGACCCTAAACATTCAGACTTTGTTCCAGAAGTCTGTGGAAGAGCAAGCTTTGTATCAGTATGAAGGAGAGTGATCCACTCTTGTTGTGAAGCAGGTTTCTGGAAGGAAGTGAGTTGCAGCCAGGAAGGTGACTCCAAGATTTTTAAATGCTTCTGGCTGAGGCTTTTAGATATTTTTGAAACAGATTCTGAGTATCAAACACACCTTTATTCAAGTGGAAGTACAAAAGCACATTCCTAAACCAATTGCATACATGTGATTTTTTACATATTCTGCTATTTAGGGATTAATCTGTTTCATAATTAACAGAAGTGACCACTGGTCTCTGTACATAAAGGGATACACATTCATAGACAAGGAAAGTAACATGCATTTTCATTTGCTTTTACATTTAAATCAATTCATTTAGTTCTCTACTTTGCCCTGATAAGATCCTATGCTTGCTGATGGCTAAGCGGCAAAATATAGTCGTAGAACTATCCTAGAGGTTAGCCATAAGAGGCTAATAGAATAAGCAATAGATTTTTATATATTTGTTGAGGATCTCTAGTGAATATTGTAACATCTGAATCACAAAGGCCTCACTTGCTGGAATGACAAAAAGAATGTTAAATAACACTTGTCTAATTCACAAAATGTTATGAAGCTTAAGATGGAAACATATAACAAAATATAATAAAATGCTTTGACATCACCCAAAGAATCATGAATTCTTGGCGAAGTGTTAACAGTGACCCTGAACTCTGGACATCCCGACATCTGTGATAAAAAAAACCCAAGTTCTTTTATATGGTCTGTGGACTCTGGTATAATACAGAAAACGTGATGATGAATAAACAATTATACACAAAGCTCCCACACTTCAAATACTGTCTTGCATTGATGAGGGAGACTGGGGGGCAAAAATTCAAACAGATAAAGAAGCAAGCGTAGTAATTAAAATTTTACCAGGAACAGACCTGACACTCTCTTGAAATACTCTCTCTAGAGATATTACCTAAGAGCAGCAATATCTTTTTTGAAAAGTTGCATTCCCTTATGAAGTTCTCAGACTTTTTTGTATAGGTTCTTTATATTTTGCTCTATCAAAAGCAGACCTGAGCATTTTGCTGGCCTTCAACAGAAGTATGTAAGATAGTTCTAAACTTCACCATGCAGATTAGGCGCTGAATGAATGCAGCTAGACCACCAGGCGTGTTGTTGGCTCCCTGATGTTCTTATCTCTTATTAGAGGGCCGTGGATGCAGACAAGGCAGCTAAGAATGTGGGTGTCATTTGAAAGTATTTATTAGCTGCCTGCCCCAAATACATGGGAGATAGAATCCTTCAAACTCTTGGATGGACAGGACGTGGAAATCCAATTCTTTTTAAAGGAAGATGCTTCAACTTTAGGAAAGACAGCAACATCAAGTAGGGACGGTATACCTGCTGGTGAAAAGCTTAACACTAGAAAACCATCATTTGAAGGTGCTAAGAGAATGGAGAAATCAACAGGAATCCAAGTGTTGTGGCTGGAAAGGAATAGGAAGTAGAATGCTCAGGAAACAGCAGACCTAAGAGTCTGTTTTGAAAAAATCTTGGGCTGAGGACAGCAGAAAAAGCTAAACGAGCTACTTTCCAGAAGTTAGTATGTTTGTACATTGGTGTATTAACAATATCTTAGAGAAGCTATAACAGGAACCAATTTGAGGAAAAATAAAATTATTTATAGGCCATATTTTAAAAATAGCTTAAATGAGTTCCATAAATAAAGTTTATATATCTACGTACACCACCTATTAAATAAAAGAATGCCATGAGGAAACAGCACTGCATTCACCAAGTCACTTCTCAGACTATATTCTTCTGCAATGAAAAAGATCAGAGCTATATATTAAAATCTTATATAAAATTTTCACTCCAGTATTTTGATGTGGAGTTAAAGCCTGAAATATGGTAAATTTTTCCATTTGCATTAGATTAGATTCTAGTCTGGACTTTCTAAGGATTAAAAAAAAAAAACAAAAACTTGAACTCTCACTGAAAGATTTGTCGTATTTACTATACTCGAATAGCTTCTCCTGGGTATGGAATGATGTTGAATGAGGGGTAGAATATGACTGAATTTTCCCATGTGCATATGTTTATTACATTCATAGGCTTTCTGCATGGAATGAATTTGATGCTGAACAAGGTAGTTTCTTTGAAGGCTATTTCACATTCATTACAGTGGCAGAATTTTATTCCAGTATGAATTCTCCAATGGTGACTAAGGTATGAAAACAGCATGAAGCATTTACCACATTCAATATATTGGTAGGTTTTCTCATTGGTATGGGTTTGCAGATGTTGATGAAGTTTTCCTGCATTCATCACATTCAGACAGTTTCGCTCTGGTGTGGATTCTCTGATGAATAAAGGTTGAGCTGTGACTGAAGGCTTCACCACATATATGATTTCTCCCTGGTATGAACTCTCAGATATTGAAGGAGGCCTGAATTTGACTGAAGGTCTTCCCACGTTCATCACATTCATAAGGTTTCTCTTTGGTATGAATTCTTGGATGCTGAACAAGGTGTGCTCTCTGACTGAGGTTCTTTTCCCATGCATCACAATCAAAGGCCTTTTCTCTAGAGAGGACTTCTTGTTGAAGAACAAGATCTGAGCTATGATTGAAACTTTCCTCATAATCATTACACTCATAGGATTTCTCTTTCCCATGAATTTTGTGATGCTGAATGAGGCATGAAGTTTGACTGAAAGCTTTTCCACATTCATTACATTTGTGCGGTTTCTCTCCTGTGTGAATTCTTTGATGCTGAATAAGATGGGAACTCAATCTGAAGTCTTTTCCACATTCATTACACGTATAGGGCTTTTCTCTGAGATGACTTCCTTGATGTTTAACAAAGGTCAACACACAATCATTGTATTCATAGGCTTTCTCTTCACAGTGGACTTTCTGATGTTCAACAAGGTATGAGGTATTATAGAAGTCACTGCCACATATAGTACACTTACAGGGCATCTCTCTGTGAATTTTCTGATGTTGAGTAAGATGTATACTACGACTGAAGACCCTTTCACAATTACTACACTTATAAGATTTTGCTCTAGTGTGAATCCTCTTATGTGGAGTTATGTCTGAGCTCTGACTACAGGATTTATCAGATGCTTCACAGGATTTATCAGATGGTTCACATTTATAGGGCTTTTCTCTAGTGTGTATTCTTTTATGTCGACTAAGACTTGAACTCTGACTGAAAGATTTTTCACATTCTTTACATTTGTAGGGTTTCTCTCTGGTATGAATTCTCTGATGTCTAGAAAGGGCAGAGCTCTGATGGAAGACTTTCTCACATGTATCACATTTATAGGATTTCTCAGTGGCAGAAATGCTCTCACATTTACTAAGGTGGGAGAGATCCATTAAGCTTTCCTTATATTCACTACTCTGAACATCCTGTATTAGATTTATTTGTTCATGTTTACCAGCAGCTGAATTCTGGTTTACTCCCATATCATACTTATCAATGTCATCAATATTCTGTATTCTAAGAACTCTCTGATCTGTATCAAGGGTAGAGTCCAGACTGAAGCTTTTTTCAGGTTCATTACATTCATTGTTCTCACTGGTGAAGGTTTTCTTGCTGATTGTTATTTGCCTAAACTCTCTCTCCAGGAAGAGAAATTTCCTTAGGATTTCCTGAAGCCTTTCTAATCTGTCCTCAGGTTTAGACATTTCTCTAGTCCCAGGAACTTGGGCAATATCCTTTTTGAGTCTTCCTACTCTCACTTTGTATGAATGTACTTCTTCCAAAATTTCCTGCTTAGGAATCAACAGCTTGTTCTCTTCTCTGGTCTCTCCATCTGATTCAATATATAAATAGAAAATGCAAATGTAATCTGTACCCTATGCTTAGGGGAAAACAAACAAACAACAACAACAACAAAAAAAAAAAAACCCTCAGAGGTGAGAAAACTAATCTAAAATCTACTAAAATGAGAGAAGTTTATTTACTCAGAAGTACTGGTACAGAATCTCAACAGCAGATATAAGGGCATGACTAAGAGCAGTGATGTAGTATCCAAATGGTTCAGGGTATGGTGCAAACAGGGTTTTCAGCAGAGCAAGAAGGTAGTCAATTAAGGTGTTTCAAAGGAGATAGCAGGGAAATAGTTCAAAAAGAATTATAGATAAGCAACTTGAGTAGGGACCCAGTACAACTTGTGGATGACAAGGGATAAAATAAATGCAAAGAAGTCATCAAAACTGAAGGGAAAAGGAAGGAGCTCTCTCCATCTGGTATACAGGCCGAGCTCTTCATTCTGATTGCCAAGCGGCTTCAACTTGGCTCCACAACTGGACTCTTATTTCCCTACTAATTCCATCTGATTGATTCTACCTTACTCACCTGAGCAGTCATCTCTTAAGACTTCTCTATTCTTAGTTTCCAGATCAAAGACCTGAAGATCTTGTTCCAGCTGGGAGATCCCATCAGGCTTGGGAAATGGAAATCCTGCTCATAGAGAAGGAAATGGGATGTGGCAATTTATCCCCAGATACTACACCAGCCACTTTTTCTCTTAACTAATGGCTAATGGAGAGAAAGTAAATTCTCAGAAGACAGTAGGGAAGGCCTGGAGAGTGAGAAGGGCAAAGATCCTCTACAAGGATCTCCTATTGGTGCTCCAGAAACGGGTGTATTACAGGGCAAGTTGATGACTTTGGGAGAGGTTTTCATTTAAATAGTACTCAGACAAGGGAATCTGTGCAAGGGTGTTTATGTGTTTTCACAGAAGTGATCATTTTCACTCTTTAGCTGTTGCCTATAGATCAAACTTTGTATTAGACCTGGTCTACAAATATGAGACCTGGTCAAAAGGGAAGTCATCAAAATATAACTCTGCTGGACTGGAAGAAAGTGAATACTCAAGCACCTATTATGTGGTGTGCTAAACTGCAGCAACAGAATCAGTGAAGACTGAATAAATGCTCTAAGAACCAATCTCAATTTGCTTCAGGGCACATGAGGAAACAAAAAAATAACACATTCTTATCCGTTAGGAGCTTACACTCTTGTTTATTCGACAAACATCTATGGGGTGTCTCCTATAAGCAAAGTACCTAGAGACAGATACAAACTATAACACGGTATAAAGAAGAAAGTGCAATAAAAGTGCACTTCCACATAAAAACGGTCTTTTTCTGGCTTATATAATGAATTGCTAGGATCTAATCTCTTTCAAAGTAAAAGCAAGAAGCAGTCTGATCCTGAGGGGCAGAACTATTATAGTACTAAAGGGGCAGTTTTTATACATGTTCAGCCCAGAAAGCTTCTTGTGGCACACATACGAGGTGGTCTAGCTCAAGCCCCTCAAATCCAAAAGCCTTCCTCTCCACTTACTGAATATCTACACAATTTCTTATTGTTCTCTTATCCTGACATGTCACTATAAAATGTAGTTTATGGACTTTTATTTAATTGGTTTCAGGAATTATCATCCCTACTTTATTTATAAACTCTCATTAGCAGTGACAATATATCTTCTATCTTGCATTTCTTTTGACTCATTTACTTAAAAGCTACTTATTGAATGCCAATTTTGTGTCCTAGTGTTAACATGTAACAGGTAATCAGTGTTTCTAAAAGGGCACTGGGCCTGGAAAATATTACAAACCAACAGCTGTCCTCTTGAGATTCCATGTGAGAGCCTATGAGCAGGCAGATGAGAACAGAGACAAGAAAGGCTTTACTATGTTTCTGAATTCCTGCTGAGCATTAATAGTCTATTCCCCTTTTGGATGCTTATTTAGTTAAGGTCCTCCATACCAAATGAAATAATTTTTCAAATTAAAAAGTTAGTGTGGCATGAAGCAGCAAATATTTTGCTCAGAATTCTGACAACATAATTTGCAACTTTAACTCAGTATTAACTAAGGTGTTTCTAAGTATTTGATAACTGAAGCAAATTTTGGTTATTTACTCTATACACCTACGTCACCTACCCACAACAATGTGGAAAAAAGGGTTTGATTTTATTTATTTTAAAAAAAAATGTGTTTAATGTTTATTTTTGAGAGAGAGAGACAGAGTGTGAGCAGGGGAGGGGCAGAGAGAGAGGGAGACACAGAATCCAAACCACAGTCCAGGCTCTGAGCTGTCAGCACAGAGCCCAACACAGGGCTCGAACGCACGAACCTGAGATCATGACCTGAGCCAAAGTCAGATGCTTAACCAACTGAGCCACCCAGGCACCCCTGATTTTTTTTTTTTAATGTTTATTTATTTTTGAGAGAGAGTATGAGCATGAATGGGGGAGGGGTGGGGAAGTGGGCAGAAGATCTGAAGAGGGTTCTGCACTGACAGCAGACAGCCCGATGAAGGGCTTGAACTCACAAACCGTGAGATCACGACCTCAGCCAAAGTCAGATACTTAACTGACTGAGCCACCCAGGGACCCCAGAAGGATTTGATTTTAGACTGTGTCCAATGTAATGCAGTCAGGTATAAAAGAAAATGCCTGCTGGGCAATTAGAAATACAAGACCACAGTTTAGATGAGAGAACAGGGTTTGAAATAGACTTAAAGTCACCTGTATCATCAGTATCATTAAAATATTAAGCTAAGGTTTACTGCTCATTTCATAGGTGCAAAGTACCACACAAAGAACTTTACAAATTTTCACTAACTTAATACTCATCCTACCTTTACAAAGTAGAAACTATTGTCATACCCATTTCCCAACTAAAAAAATGAAGACTGAGAGGTTAAGTAACTTGCCCAAGGTCACAATGACAGGTGAAGCTAGGGCTCAAAGCCAGTCTTATTTCAGAGCCTGGCTTTTACATAATCTACTAGTAAAAAAACAAGGACTATGAATGAAACCCTTCCTCCAAAATTCGTACAGAAAGAGAACAGAGGACCAACACGTTGACGATGGAGTAAAGGGTGAAAACAATAAAAATAACAGAGAAAGTTATTAGAATAATACATGGAGAGCCAAGATCCAACAGATTTGGAGTCGTGGATGTTCCAATTAAAAGGAAACTAAAAAGATCACTTAATGTCAAAGAAATAAAACTCTCCTTATAATATAACTCCTTGGCAACAGTATGAGCAATATTCAATTTGAGGAAATTCCCCTATCAAGAACTAATTCAAACACACTCCTGAAATTTGTTTGTATTTAAAAATCTGGTCTATGGGGCACCTGGATGGCTCAGTCGGTTAAGCATCTGACTTCGGCTCAGATCATGATCTCACGGTTTATGAGTTCGAGCCCGCATCGGGCTCTGTGCTGACTGCTCAGAGCCTGGAGCCTGCTTCGGATTCTGCATCTCCTCCTCTCTCTGCCCCTCCCCTGCTCATGCTCTGTCTCTCTCTGTCTCTCAATAATAAACGTTAAATAAAAAAATATATAAAAATCTGGTCTATATCTCACATCGCTTGCAGTCCTTTCCAAAAAAGCATTTAAGTAACTATTAGCCAGGTACTTACACACGTAATTTAATCTAATTTAATCCCTGGCACAAACCCAGAAAGGCATACGTTATTTTTCATGTTTTATAGATGAAGATAAACATTATCAGTTTAAATAATTTGTTCAATATATCACAGTTGGGAAGATAAACCCAAGTCTGATTTCACAATTTACATTCTTTCCAAATCTACCATTTTAAAGGTCACAGGAAGCATGAAGGCAGGTTTTCTTGTCATTGATCTGAATGCCTTTATCCTAAATTTTAAAGTCAAAACTCTATGCTTTCAAAAATATGCATTTACTTTAAATTTTTCCTATCTAAAATTATTTTATTAAAGTCTTTTGATTAATTCTATTTAAACCTTTACAGCTCTCCAATTAGCTTTATTTTTAACTTAATTTGGTCTTTAAAAATACCATTTAACTGAATCCAGTACTACACTATATGTTAACTAACTTGAATTTAAACAGAACCTTGGATAAATAAATAACATTTAAAATTTACCTCATTATTTGGTTTGTTGCCTGAACCAGTTATGCTAAGATTTTTGCCACATGGAAGCTTTATGCCTTTCTTCTTGGTCCTTAATAAATACACAAATAAAATCTCTCCTTAGCAGTATTGTTCTTGCATAGATACCTATTTTATTTTATTTATTTTTTTTTTTTTTAATTTTTTTTTCAACGTTTATTTATTTTTGGGACAGAGAGAGACAGAGCATGAACGGGGGAGGGGCAGAGAGAGAGGGAGACACAGAATCGGAAACAGGCTCCAGGCTCCGAGCCATCAGCCCAGAGCCTGACGCGGGGCTCGAACTCACAGACCGCGAGATCGTGACCTGGCTGAAGTCGGACGCTTAACCGACTGCGCCACCCAGGCGCCCCATAGATACCTATTTTAGTGGAATGTACCCCTAACACAGTTTTCTTTTGAATGCATGCTCTTTCTGTTCCCAAACTGTACAGCCTTATGCACTTCTGTACAATTTTTCATGGCTACTTCTAATTGTCATCAGAGTATTAGAGCCATAAGAATATAAAAAACACTATAGGGGCGCCTGGGTGGCCCAGGCAGTTACACTCCAACTCTTGATTTCGGCTCAGGTCAAGATCTCACAGTTTGTGAGTTCGAGCCCTGCATCGGGCTCTGCACTATCAGTGCAGAACCTGCTTGGGATTCTCTCTCTCCCTCTCTTTGCGCCTCCCCAGATCAGGCTCTCTCTCTCTCTACCTCTCAATATAAATAAACATTAAACATACACACACACACACACACACACACACACAAGCACTCTATATAAGGTTGGACTAACTGTTCTAAGGGGTAAAATAGTGAAAAAGAGCCTAAGTGTCAGAGTCAGATCTGAGTCCTAAGCCTAGCTGTGACCTTGAGTGGATCACTTGACTTTTCTGAGCCTCAGTTTCCTCACGTATAAAATAGAATAATAACTACTTTACAGGGTTATGGTGAATTAAATGAGATATGTACAGTACCTCGTAACACGTTGACTCCTCAATAAATAGTAGACTGGCAGTAAAAGACATTCTATAGAAAATCATTTTTGTCCTCATGACATCAACTTCAAAAAGTAAAAGGTATGTGTCAAACACTTCCTGATTTATCAACTTATCAACAACCAGAATTTTGATAAGCATGTTTCCAATGATGTTATCTAAAAAGGCACCTGCCCACACTGCCTCTGTGTGAAATGGAATCCAGACCACTTTCCTGGTCTCCTGAACTAAGTCACAAATGACTCCCCTTTGGTGACCCTCAAGCCAGTAATCCACTCGTTGTCAACAGAATATGCTTCTTTTTAGATTTGGTAATGAAAAGTCTGATTTTTTTACTTTTTTATAGCTCAGCTGTTCATACTTTGTATATTTACTACTTTATAGTAGAAGCACTTATCCAAAAGGAACAAAGTTTTGATGTCTGCTGCAAATACAACTCGGAGCTACTGCCATGGGAAAAAGAACTTGATAGTGGGGTTGCTAAGTCAGGGACTGAATTATAATGTCCTTATTCTACAACACCAAACATTAAGCTAATTAAGTGTAAAATCTTAAACTTCAGGTGAAGTTTGCCGAGCCCACAAAAATGAAAAGCATCTCCTAATTTTTGTAAAAAATAATTACTGGGGCACCTGGGTGGCTCAATCAGTTAAGTGGCCGACTTCAGCTCAGGTCATGATCTCATGGTTCGTGGGTTCAAACCTCGCGTCAGGCTCTGTGCTGACAGCTCGGAGCCTGGAGCCTGCTTCAGATTCTGTGTCTCCCTGTCTCTCTGTTCCTCCCCTGCTTGCACTGTCTCTCTCTCAAAAAAAAGATTTTAAAAAATTTTTAAAAATTACTAAAAAGATGCTGCTGACTTGGTCACCAAAGCAAGTTGAATAGGAGGGCTTCTTGTGTGCATTTGAACCCGTTAGGTGTGAGTGTGCATGCACGTCCTGTATATGTGCAGAGATGACAGAGAAAAAAATTCAGTCCAACAGCATGTTGTGCTATTAGGCTAATTAAAGTGCTAAGAAGTTTTTTTTTTTTTTACTCCAAAAAGTAGACAGGTTAACTGTTGGAAATTATGTAATTATTAGATAAAATTAACAGTAGTTTACAATTACATATCACTTTACAGTTTACAAAATTGTTAAATATACATTCAGTTTAATACCCTGAAATAAGGAAATTCAATTCTTTTGCCCTCCCATCTCCCATCCGTGAAGGACAGAGCTAAGGAAAACTTGATCCGGAAAAGTCATATAAATGCGTCAATCTGTATAGCACCACAAAGAGTAAAGGAGACAAAGGCAGGGCCTTGGAAGGGGCCACAGGGACGTAAAGGAGAAGACTAGAGTGTTAAATATGAGGAAAGGCCAGGGGTTGCAGGAAAATTAGGCAACAGAAATGGCAGGGTCACGTTCACTCAGAAAAGAACAGTGCACAGCATATGTCCCACATTCTAAAATAACATGAAAAGATCATAACTGAAGAGCTGGAGTTGAACTTTGTGGTTTCACAGAACACAAATAGATGACCACCAACCGTGGCTTATGAATGAACTCATAACTCAGGTTCAACATGCATCTGGCTGCAACGGAGGGCCTCCTCGGCCCTTCAGAAATTTAACAAAGGTCATCTGAGGAGCTGCAATTTTACATAGTGATGGCATCCTGAGAGCATCGATCAAGTGTTAATATCTTACAATCGTGGAAAAGGAGTTTCCGAGCGGGGCCGAGCAATATCGATGGGAAGCCGATACCTGGGCCATCTCTTGGAGATTCCTGCTGAAAGAACTGCAAGTGTTTCTCCAGAGAAAGCACTTGCCTGGGTATGACTCAGGGCCGGGCAGGAATTCACACTATGAATCCGGGTGGTAGGAAGGCGGAGAAGTATGCCTACAAAGATCAAAGAGCCAGGAATGGGAAACACACTAAAAACCTTCCAGTGGGCAGACTGCCTCCCCACAGATAACAAGACTTCTTTAATCCTGAGTGTAATCAAAGAGACAAAGGAACACCCTGGATGGCACCAGCATAGGCAAAGCCAAAAAAGGGGGGGGAGGGGAAAGAGAGAGAGAGAGAGAGAGAAAAGAAGAGTGTGATTAAATATATTCATACATTAAAAAAAAAAAAAAAGCAGCAGAGACAGGCAAAAAAGGAGGAAAGGGGGGATGTTCAAATCAAGTGGGCTGCCAATAGCCCTACAGGTTGCCTAAGCCCAGCAGCCTACTGTACCATCCAAATGACCCAGGAGAGACTCAGTTTAAAGCTGATACTTCTGCCCAGGGTGAGGTTACTTAGAACTACCATCTGGATGACTCACTGAAATAGACTCACAGTGAGTCAGGTCTTTAAATGAAATCTCTCCAACTCTGCCTGCTTAGAGGTGAATTTAGGGATGTTAAGAGGTGAGGGATTATTCAACAAGGATTTTAGCCTATCTTAAAAAAAAGCATTTCTTTTTCCAAAGAAAATGGAAAGCTTTCAGATACAGAGACAATGAATTACCAAGAAAGAAAGTGGTTGTGGATTGGGAGGCTCTAGGGTCCCTCTCATAAAAAAAGAAAAGATAGGGAAGTCAAGAACTTAAGCCAAGCACAAGCAAGTTTCCCTTTTCTAACAGGGAACAGATGTCCCACAAAAGCAGCAATCATTAATTACAAATAAGGAATAAAACGTCTCATCTTGAAACCCCCAAAGAAAACCCACTCCCAGAGATGACCTTGAAGATGGAGGATTCAGAGGTTCTAAGACCTGGAATCTGAGCCACACTCTACGTTCTCAGAGACCTCACACCTCCTCAGAAACCAAGGAAGGAAAGAAATCCTAAAAGGTAAACTGAATAATAAGAAAGTCCTTACCCACTGAGACCACGTTCCCATAATTCTCTAACATCACTTCTCTGTAGAGATTCCTCTGAACAGGGTCCAGGCATCCCCATTCCTCTCGAGTAAGGTGCACAGCCACATCCTCGAATGTCACAAACTCCTGAAATAATACAGCCTGGCTGCGCTGGGGAATGAGGCCACTAGAGCATCATGGCCAGAAAATGAAGGAGATGACACAAAGAGGGTGTCCACTGTGTAGCAAAGCTGGGGAGGAGGGAGAAGAGACTAGAATCTAGGGAATAAGTTCCATAACCTTTAATATCTAATAAATGCCCATCACAGCACCAGGGATAGAGAAGGAACAGTGTTTACTGGTGGTGGTGGGGAGATGGGAAGGTGGTTTGTGTGAAGTCCAGGTTTCTGAAGAGGATCAATTTCCAAATTGGGGTCTGCTATTGAAAAAAAAATTCAGGCAGGGTTTACGGATGGGTTGAGGGAAGGGCCACACTCGATCAGTAGCAACAGTCCCTGAGGAAAAGCAGAGGGTTCCTCAGCTCACCTGGTACCTGGCTGGCAGGAGCGTGGCTGCCTGGTCTCCTGGGCTTCCCTCATGGGGAAGAGCAGGCACCTGGGGAACAGGTGGAGCTGAGGGAGGAGAAAGGAGCCAAGAGTGAGAGCAGCCCTTCCCCAGGGCTCCCTGACAGAAGAGGGAGTCAGTGGGACCCTTCTGTACATCAACATTCTAGTAACACCAATCAACATTTATCAGGTACTGACTGCGTCTACTCTGCTCCTTCTCAGCACTGGAATGCCCTCCTTACCCACATTTAGACCTGATACAGGATTTTCTTAAGAAATCTGATATCTCACTTTATTCTCAGGACATTCCTCTAACAGAAGGGTAAGCACTATACCTGTCTTGCAGATGGGCAAAGCAAAGCATAAAGACTTGCAGTGACTCGTCCAGGACAGTGGTTATTTAGTCAGCTTCTGACGCTCTCCCAGACCCTGTTCTGTAAATTTCGTTAAGCCTTTATGTGAACTGGCACTGTCTCTATGACCAGCATGTAAGGCTCCCAAGAATAAAGAATGGTCACCTGTTTCCTCACCATCCTTTCCACAACACTCTACACACCGTGGCACTCGCAGTGTGAGTTGCTGACACGTAAGTTATTTCAGGCACTGCAGTTGGCCACATGTAATCTCAGAGAAGGTTCTTACAAAACAAAAAAAGGTACCAGACATATCAACCTATCTATACGATTTTACATAAAGATGTTACTGTAGAGTCAATATGTGATATGTGTACACGCATTGTGCTCAACCAAGGAATTAAATGGTTGGGTTTTTTGGCCAAAATCAGATTAGTCACAAACACTGCAGCTGCAACAGAATGGCAGGTGGCAAAGCTCGCAAAGTCATCAAGGAAGGAAGAAACTAAGTGAAAGGAACAGGGGGAGAGATGGGCCCTAAACCTAAGAGGAAGTAAAAGCGAGGAGGCGAGGATTGTAAGAGGCGGTAAAAGCAGCGTTATCCTAGAAATGAATCTGGGATAAAGTAAAGGTTGTACGAATGAAAAATAGCTAAAGCAGAGTGAATGCCACCACTCTGCCTATTAAAGAAAGAAAGGCTGTCCTTAATATAAGAGCCCAAGACCAGGACTGAACTGAGTCACGTCTGTCCTTCCCTTCCAGACACCCTGGGGGCCATCTTCTTATCAAAGTTCTTGGCCTCCTAAGTACCAGGCCCGGGAGCCCCACTGCAACTCCCATTCAATTGGACTGAAGGGCTCTCTCTGCCTTACCCCCGTTGAGTTCCTGCTCCATGTCGGTGTCCTGCGCGAACTGAGGCTCTGGGGACAGACCCTCAGACTGGCTCCCCAAAGACTGAAACTGGACAATTGCTGATCCTGCTACTTCCTGGGCCGGTATTTCCTCCATCCCTGTTCTGGAGGACAACGATCATCACTGCTGGGTGAGATTGGGAAAAATTATTGTAACAAGTTAAGACGGCCCATTATTTTACATCCTCCGGACTGAGCAAAATATCTGACCCGCTGTAGATACTCCACAAAAACAGCTATAAATGATTTACCCACCTAAACAAAACAACAGAAAGGAAAAAATGGAAAAATTTCCGTTTCAAATAGCTATGAACCAAACCATATGGTCCAAGTATGGTTTATTTAAACTCTCCACCAATTCAGAATTTGTGATATTTCAAGAAAAAACAAACAAACAAGAAAGTACAACTTAATAGAGTTCTGTGGAAAGTTTAAAATATTTGAAATACGCAAACTTCTTTCAAGGCTCAAGTTTGTACCTAGAAAAGTATGCCAGTTATGATTATTTATTATTTTTTCAGCAGACCCCTGAGAAATTATTTGGTAAACGCTCGGTCAGCGCACTTTGAATTACTAAACGGGCTTGACTAATAACAAAATTCCACTCAGGGGGTCAGACCCTTCGCCAACAGACTAGGTGGGCAGGCCGCTTCCCGCTGGCCCGACAGTAACCCTGGGAAGAGCTGCGGTTTTCAAACAGGTTTGGCCGGCGTCCTTCAAAGCCAAGGACGCGACAGGCTTCCGTCCCGCTTCCACAACCCTCAGAAAGGGCCCTCGCGCCCAGTCCTCAGAAGGCCTCGCCCGGCGCTGCCCTCCTCTCGCTTCCCTGTCAGGACAAGACGCGATCCCAAAAGGGCGAGGGCGGGCCACAGAAACCCAGCTCACACCAGGGCAGAGTCACCGGGTCCTGGCGGCGGGGCCATCGGTTCGCTGGGCGTCAGGGCGAATCCTGACTGAAGGAAAACAGGCCCTCGCCCGCCCTCCCTGGAGCGCTCTGGGGACGGGAACCGCCGTCGACCGAGTTTCCGGGCGCTTCCTCCTCCTCCCCGGGAGCCTAACCTAGCCGCGACCCCAGGACTGCTACCGGGAACTCACCCGAAAGGAGGGGCAGGCCGAGCGGCCGTCCCGTCGCGGACACCCTCGCTCTAGGGGCAGCCCTGGGCTTTCCGGGGTCGCTCTAGACCGCTTGGAGGCCGGCGCTTCTCAGTGGCACTTCCGGAGGCGGAGTCCCGTGGCCGTGGGCGGAAGGTGGGCCTCGGATGAGGGCCCCGGATGAGAGCCCCGGATGTGGCGTAAGTACCAGGGACGTGCGAGTGCGGGGCTCTTCGTTTTACTTCTCTGGCCCTGACCTTCGTCCGTGCTGACCCCGCCGGCAACCTCTGTAGCCATTGTACCAGTAATGACCAGGACAGCCCCGGGTTTGGGAAAGCGTCCTCGCGGGGTAGTGGCCCGCTCACGTCGTGCGTGTTCCGGGAGTGGAGGGGCAGACGTAATGGTCCCGCTTCTGTAAGTCAGCAGGTGGGGAACTAGTACAGGGGTACGAAATACACTGATTAAAGCGAGAATGGAAGGCTCTTGGGTGGTATGAGGACCACAGAAAACCGTGGGATCGGAGTCCATTAATGTTTTGGGCCGAGGGACCGGGCATTGAGCAAGTTGGGAGTTTCTTAGAGAAATTGAGACTGGAAGAGAGCTGCGTTCCTGGGGGGGCGGGGAGAGAGACTGGACTATACAGAAACTGGGATAAGTAAAGCGCGGAGCCCACGGACAGGCAGGCCAGGCGCTAGAACAGAAGTACTGAGGGCATTGTGACCTTCTGGATCCTTACTGAATGTGATGTCTTATGGTGAAACTGGATCTGATAGGGACTGGCAAGGCTCTTAGTTTTCTTCTTTTTTTTTAATATTTATTTAGAGAGAAAGGGAGAGAGAATTGCAAGCAGGCTCCACGTGGTCAGAGCTCATCTCACGGCTCCATCTCATGAATCCTGAGATCATGACCTGAGCTGAAAGCAGGAGTCTGATACTTAACCGATTGAGCTACCCAGGTGCCCCTGGCAAGGCTCTTAAAGAATAAAAAAGGGGATTCGCAAGGGCCTTTAGATATTACTTCTTTAAGATTACAAATCAAGTATTATCCTTTAGTGATATTTGATACTTCAAATTAAATATAAGAAAATCCACACACAAAAAAGTGTGGCATCGTATATGCTTTTTCAAATTACATCAGTCTCTGGGATGTTCTGATCCGCTTACCCTTTCTTTCCTTTTTGAGTGTCATTGACCTAATGCAGCTTTCTACTGTGACACAATCTCTCTAGTCTACGGTATCCGGTGCAAGGGAGTCAGCATCACAGAAGATGAACTGCTTAGTCAATTGCTTGCTGTACAGCAAGTTAGAAACTTCTTGCGTTGAACAGAAATATACTCCCTAGTGATACCCGTTGTTCCTGTTGAGGTCCCTGGGAAAATAGATGACACATTATTTCTCCTTTTCATTAACATTTCTTCTAATATTGTAGGATAGCTATAAGTTTGGAGTTCTTTCCTGAGTTGCCATTTCCCCACAAGTTGTACCTTATTAGCAAATTATGGCAGTGGTGCATTTGTGTCTTGAGTTTTAGCTGACTCAGGCAGTTTGCTCCAGTAAGAGGACAATAAGAGGCACTCTCTTAGAAGTCCGTTTCTCTCCAGTAGACATCAATCCCTAACAAAGAGTGGTAAGACTATTATTTTGCAGGGTGCCTGGGTGACTCAGTTAGTTAAGCGTCCAACTCTTGGTTTTGGCTAAGGTCATGATCTCAAAATTTGTGAGTTCGAGCCTCATGTCAGGCTCTACACTGACAGTACAGAGCCTGCTTGGGATTCTCTCCCTCTCTGCCCCTTCCCTGCTCATGCTCTCTCTCAAACTTAAAAAAAATTTTTTTTAAGACTATTATTTTGCTTTTGAGCAAAATTTTCTTTCAGCAGTTCTTCAGATGACAGAGGTGGCAACAGTTAACCAACTTACAAAATTTGTAGTTTTTATCTTACACTATGTTACTTTTTTGTTAATGTTTATTTTTTTTGAAAGAGAGAGAGAGAGAGACAGAGCATGAGTGGGGGAGGGTCAGAGGGAGAGGGAAACACAGAATCCAAAGCAGGCTTCAGTCTCCGAGCTGTCAGCACAGAGCCTGATGTGGGGTTCGAACCCACGGACTATGAGATCATGACCTGGGCCGAAGTCAGACACTTAACCAAATAAGCCACCCAGGCGCCCCTATTACTAGGGTTCCCAAGGGTCGAGCACTTCATTAATTTTTCCCACATGTCCACCATTACAGTAGGCATGAATAGATACAAAAGAAGTAAAATATTACAGTAGAACTGACACATGTTCTAAATATAGGTTTGTCTTCTCTGACTGCTTTGTCTCCATAGGCACCATCATCTGAGGGTTTGTAGAATGCCTTATCCATTAGACCTACCTTAAATCAAGGAATCCAGTTTATAGTCAAGGAGGTCTGACAATGAACTTGTAATCACAGAATTCATGGTTCTTACTCATCACCCAGAAGCAGCTAGCCTGATAGAACTATGGAATGGCATGTTGAAGACACAGCTAAATTACACCTTGGAAAATTGGGGAGCTGTCCTCCAGGATACAGTATATGCAATGATATGCATTGAACCAATAACATATATGGTGTTGTGTCTCCAACAGAAAGACTACTTGGGTATAGAAACCAACAGGTTGGAACAGGAGTGGCCCCTATTACTATAATATTCAGTAACTCACTGGTGGAATTTGTGCTTCCTATCTTCAAACCTAGAGTCTTCTGGGTTATGGTTCTGATTCTCAGGAAGAACATTTCTAGAAGATCTATTAAATGTTCCAGTGAACTGGAAGCCAGGCGACCTTGTCTTCCTTGTGCCAGTAGATCAGTAGGCAACGAATGGAGTAATTATAAAGGTCCCACAGTCCCTGCCACACACACTACATAAATACAAAAACATACCCAGCTGTCTGCATTCAATAACCTATCTTCCTGAACCTTGTAAGTACTTTAGTGTAGGAATGGGGCTTGGGGGCAAAGGGGAAAGGGCAGGGTTTAGACAAAGAAGAAAAACAATGTATAACCATGTAATGGCTCTTAGAGACAACTTGGAACACCGGAAGGAGATTTGAGGAAGTATGTAGAAGTTCTAGGACCAAGAGGTCTTTAAGAAGGACCGTAGTTTAGTGAGCCAGTCAGTGATAAAGGAGCAAAGATTTACTCGAGTGGTTTATTGAAGAGTCATGGGGAAGTAGAAAGAAAACAGTGACAATATCAGCAAGATCAAAGAGAATGGGATATTATTTAGGGCTTGGAAGGTTACTCAGAGTATCACCTAGTCATTGGTACCCTCTGTGGCATGTGGCTGTTCCTTTTGTGGGTCTTCCGTTGTGCTCAGACTTGTCTTGGAATTTAGAGTGTGTCAGTCTTTCAAGGTCTCAGTTACGGTTTTATAGAAGGTGAGGTATCTTGACCTACTCTTAAAGCAATGGTAAAAGCCATAATTCTTGTGATAACATTTTGACAGCAAAATTCGACTTACTGGGGATGCCTGGGTGACTTCAGGTGGTTAAGCATCTGGACTCAATTTCGGCTTAGGTCATGATCTCATGGTTGGTGAGTTCCAGCCCCGTGTTTGGCTCAGCACTGGTAGTGCAGAGTCTGCTTGGAATTCTGTCTTCCTCTCTGCCCCTCCCCTGCTCGCACGTGTACACTTTCTCTGTCTTTCAAGATAAATAAACATTTTAAAATTTTAATTTAAAAAATTCTATGAACTGTAGCAATTCCATTATTATTACGCCGAAAACTCCCTGGTAATTTTAGCCAAGCTCAGAATCTTAACTGTCTAGTACTGGAAAGAATGTCTATTGCCCATAGATGAAATTTTTGAAACTACTACCCATTCAAATGACAGTACGTAATCACGGTCTCCAGAGAAGCAACGACTTTGGTTTTGTGAAACCATTCATTCTTGACTTCACTTTGATATTTCTCTTTACATTTTTGTTTCAGTTCCTCTGACACACAAAATCACTAAGTAGTCATATGGTTTAATAACTAGAATTCTTAGGATTATTGCCATCAGTAAGAAAAAGGAGAAACAGAAGTATCTGAGAAGAATGGTAGCAAAGGAAACTTAAGCCCCCTTTACCAGGCTGGGAAAAGCTGAGCTAAGGGGAGAGATCCCCAAAGCCGGACAAGGCCGTCAAGTGGGGAACAAGGCCACAGTCCTCCCGCGTTCCTAGAGAGGACCCCTCTTCTGAAAGACAAGTGTTGACGCACTTCCGGCTTCTGTGGGACTCACAGATGTGCGCGCAATCAAGGTTGTGATGAGCAGAGGGTGTGGGTCCAAGTGCGCCGCCCTTTGCCACCTCCCCCCAAGAGTCACCTCCGTTTTCTGCCCCAGCACCCCCAGACGTCTCCGGGGTTCACGGTGAGACGTGGGTCCGGCCAGGGTGGACGGGTGGGGACAGAGGTGGATGTGTACAGCTGTGTTCCCCGGCTCCTCGCGCCATCACCGCCCCCCGACGGGGTGGAGGGTCCATGTCCCTGCCCTGTTCCGGCCTCGTCCGTAGGGAGCGCCGTCTCTCTCGCAGAGACAGCTCTGGATCCAAGTGGAAAAGGCACGCGTTTTGTTTTCTGGGCCAGGTTGAGATGCCTCTGGGACTGGGAAGAGGCAGTCCGCTGAGGGCTCTTCCTGGGCCTTCTTTCCTCGGTTTTCACCCCAGGGGATAGTGGAAGACGGGATCCGAGGCCAATTTCTCTGTTTCCCCAGTTGTCCGTATTTGCATTCCTTCTGGTGAGGGCTTCCCCACCCCCACCCTCATTCCTAGAGATCCTGAATGTAAAATGAGGAGGACTCTCGAAGCTATCAAGCTCCGCGGGTTTTTACCAATTTGTTAAGCTTCGTAAATGTGTGCAGATCACTTGCTTACCTCCAAGCCCACCACCATTAACGGTGGTAGTGTTTGAAACCTAGTGAGTAAAGTGATTTGGATGCAATAGGAAAGATTACACACACCTCACTCTTTTCCCTTGCAGTTTCTGAGCTTTATTAATTTTTTATAGTGTATTTATTTTGAGAGAGACGGAGACAGCACCAGTGGGGGAGGGCATAGAGGAGGGGAGGGCAGAGAGGAGGAGCGAGAATCCCAAGCAGGCTCTGCACTGACAATGCCCATGCACTGACAGCGCAGAGCCCAAATGTGGGTCCCAAACTGAGGAAGGGTAAAATGACCTGAGCGGAAACCAAGAGTCGGACACTGAACTGAGTCACCCAGGCTCCCCTGAACTTTATGAATTTTAAATGTATGATTTTAGACATCAGGTGGATTTTTCAGTTGTGGGAGGTAATTGTGCTTGACTTGAAGTGGTGAGTAATGAAGGGGGTCGTGAGGATGCAGTGGAAAATGTTTTGGGCTACTAGAAGGCCATTTCCAGTGCTGTGTCTGACACTGATTAGGATGATTTTGAATAAGACCCCACCAGTGGGGTTCATTCATTTTTTCCTACGTAAAATTAACTAAATTATCTCAAAGGGCCCTTCCAACTTGTAAATTCATTGATAAATGAATTTAACTGAAAAATCCAGCTGGGCCAAACCTAATGCCCCATCTCCATTTCCCACACTGCCACCAGAAAGATACTTACATTATTGAGAGAAGGTGTCAGAGGACCAAAGGAAACAGAGATCAGTGTTGAAGAGATCCTATGCAGTCAACCCAAGTTGTGGAGAATACATGGAAAGCAGATCAATGAAACCTTACTGTTTGCTGGGGGATATATAAGTAACTTACCCATAGATACATAATTTATTTATGTACCTTAAGGTTGTACTGTTATAATATT
Source organism: Herpailurus yagouaroundi (assembly GCF_014898765.1). Lineage (NCBI taxonomy): Eukaryota > Metazoa > Chordata > Mammalia > Carnivora > Felidae > Herpailurus > Herpailurus yagouaroundi. The sequence goes on along the minus strand of NW_024412447.1, from coordinate 6,543,271 downwards.
CCTCCCATTCTTACTCAGATGTTTTACAAATAACTTCACAGTCTCTTAATTTATAAATGGCATGCCCTTCCAAGTGTTGAAATACCAGGCCTAAAATGAATTTGTTGAACTTTCTACAAATGAACACAAAATTGACATTGTATTCAAACATATATTTTAAATGTCTATGGGTTGCAAGGAACTACATAAAGTGACTGAAGGGCAACGTTGACAGCAAAAGACAAGTCTACTCTTGAGGAGCAGTCTAGGTGAGATAAGGCATGAAAGCATTACAAAGTAAATTTCAGGGTAAAAGCTATCAAAAAATTACATCTATCAAACTAGAAATGGAGACAATTCAGTGAGTCTAAAGTCAAAAGAGGACTAGGTGCTGGGATCATTCAAGAAATGTAAAATAAGGGGCGCCTGGGTGGCGCAGTCGGTTAAGCGTCCGACTTCAGCCAGGTCACGATCTCGCGGTCCGTGAGTTCGAGCCCCGCGTCGGGCTCTGGGCTGACGGCTCGGAGCCTGGAGCCTGTTTCCGATTCTGGGTCTCCCTCTCTCTCTGCCCCTCCCCCGTTCATGCTCTGTCTCTCTCTGTCCCAAAAATAAATAAAAACGTGGAAAAAAAATTTTTTTTTTAAAAAGAAATGTAAAATAAAACCCAGTCTTTCTGTTGCTCTGCCCAGAATATGAGCACTACCACTCCATGCAGGTCTGTTCAAGGGAGGAGGGACTCTGTTCCTGACCTCAGCCCTCTATCTTTGAGTTTCACTTCTTGGAGTTTCACTTCGATTCATACTTCCACCAGGAGGGCACGTGTCTAGGAACGTGTGCTTTCCCCCTTCCCTGCCTTTAGAACTTTGACCCAGATGCCAAAGACCAAGATGCCTTTTCCCTCATCTTTAAATGGCAGAGACAGGTGGAATTTTCAGATCTATCACTAAAAATGGAGAGAAATGAGGAAAGAAAATTTAATAGTTGAAAGGTGAAGATAAGAACAGCAACGCCAAGTGCTAACAATGTAAGTGCTATGAGATGGGGACCAAAAAATGGGGCTATCAGGAAAGGCTAAATGGGTTTCGGTATTTTTAAAATATAAATACATGTTTTAATTTTTTTTTTTTCCTCTGTGCCCCAGTGGGTAATCCTGTCCACCATACTTGGATGGCCACTTTAAGAGTGACCAGATTGCTTTTTCTTAAAAAAAATGTTTTTTAATGATTATTTTTGAGAGAGACAGAGCACAAATGGGGGAGGGGCAGAGGGAGAGGGAGGCACAGAATCCAAAACAGACTCCAGGCTCTGAGCTGTCAGCACAGAACCCAAAATGGGGCTCAAACCCACGAACCATGAAATCATGACCTGAGTCGAAGTCGGACGCTTAACTGACTGAGCCACCCAGTCGCCCCCAGATAGCTTTTTTTATAGTGACTAGGTGGCAGTGTGGCAGCGCAGGACCCTGGGCTTCAGACTTGGGTTTGAGTATGAATCTACTTCGCTATGTTGTTAGCACATCAATCTTTCTCAGCTTCTTAAAATAGGGGTACTGGTATCTTTCATAAGGTTCCCGTGGGTATTAAATGGGCTGTATACATAAAATAATGTGATGTACCGAATCTGCCTACACACAGCTAACATGAATGGCAGTTATTCGGCATCTACTGTGGCATGCCATTGGATTTAGTGAATTGTCTTCATGCTACTTGGATGAGATGTTAGCAGCATGGCAATACAATGTTACTTTTTCATACTGCTATTTTAAATTTTTTCTGCTCAGCAGGATAGCAAAAACTGGCCTCATAAAACATCTAGGACCTTATTTGGATCAAGTGAGCCAGTTCTTCAAACCTGAACAATGACTGCTGAATCAAGGGATACCGCAGATTTGTCTCCACAGGCCACCCAGGAGGTGGAAGGCATAGTGAGAGTGAAAGTGGAGGCGGAAGATGAAGATGAGGAAGGCCATTTTCAAAGGGGAAGAAATAGCATAGAATTATCCCCACAATTTATTAGTCGGTTCACAACCATGAATGAGAGAGCCTTATTATCATATTTGGTTGCCTATCGAGTGGCAAAAGAGAAAATGGCTCACACGGCTGCTGAAAAAATTATTCTTCCAGCATGTATGGATATGGTACGTACAATTTTTGATGATAAATCAGCTGATAAATTAAGAACTATACCCCTTAGTGATAATACAATATCTCGTCAAATCTGTACAATTGCAAAACATTTAGAGGCAATGCTTATTACACGGCTGCAGTCTGGTATAGATTTTGCAATCCAACTTGACAAGAGCATGGATATTGCAAATTGCCCAACACTCTTGATTTATGTCAGGTATGTGTGGCAAGATGACTTTATAGAGGACCTGTTGTGTTGTTTAAGTTTAAATTCACTTATAACGGGATTAATTTACCGAATTAGAAAAGTGCATTGTTGGTCAATATAAATTGAACTGGAAAAATTGTAAAGGAATTTCAAGTGATGGAGCAGCAAATATGACTGGGAAACACAGCAGGGTTATTGAAAAATTGTTAGAAGTAACACATAACAAGGCTCTTTGGAATCATTGTTTTATTCATCAAGAAGCTTTGGTGTCCAAAGGAATTCCACCAGGTCTAATGGATGTATTGAAAAACACAGTGAAAATTGTTAATTTTATTAAAGGAAGCTCCTTAAACAGCCGACTTCTCGAAATATTTTGTTCAGAGATTGGAGTTAACCATACCCACTTACTGTTTCATACAGAAGTTCGTTGGCTGTCTCAAGGAAAAGTATTGAGCAGAGTATATGAACTCAGAAATGAGATATACATTTTTCTCATTGAAAAGCAATCTCATTTGGCAAATATTCTTGAAGATGACCTATGGGTAACAAAATTGGCATATTTGAGTGATATTTTTGGCATTCTTAATGAATTACATTTTAAAGTACCGGGGAAGAACAATGATATATTTCAGTATCTTGAATGTATTCTAGGATTCCAAAAGACATTATTGTTGTGGCAAGCAAGACTTAAAAGCAATCGCCCTAGCTACTATATGTTTCCAACGCTGTTGCAGCATATTGAAGAGAACGTTATTAATGAAGACTGCTTAAAAGAAATAAAATCAGAGATATTGATGCATCTCACTTCTTTGTCTCAAACCTTTCATCATTACTTCCCAGAAGAGAAATTTGACTCAATAAAGGAAAATATTTGGATGAAAGATCCCTTTGTATTTCAAACCCCAGAATCAATCATTGAGTTAAACTTGGTGCCCGAAGAAGAGAATGAATTATTGCAGCTCAGTTCATCCTTCACACTGAGGAATTATTATAAGACATTAAGTCTATCAGCATTCTGGATTAAAATTAAAGATGAATTTCCACTGCTGAGTAGAAAGGATATTGCTGCTATTACCATTCACAACTACCTATTTGTGTGAACTAGGATTTTCCATCTTGACACGATTAAAAACAAAGAAAAGAAATAGGCTCAACATGGGGCGCCTGGGTGGCGCAGTCGGTTAAGCGTCCGACTTCAGCCAGGTCACAATCTCGCGGTCTGTGAGTTCGAGCCCCGCGTCAGGCTCTGGGCTGATGGCTCGGAGCCTGGAGCCTGTTTCCGATTCTGTGTCTCCCTCTCTCTCTCTGCCCCTCCCCCGTTCATGCTCTGTCTCTCTCTGTCCCAAAAATAAATAAATTTTGAAAAAAAAATTAAAAAAAAAAAATAGGCTCAACAGTGCACCTGACATGCGTGTAGCCCTATCCTCATGTGTTCCTGACTGGAATGAACTTATGAACAGGCAAGCACACCCATCGCATTAAGTGTGATGAGATGCACTTAATGAAAAGTGCTATGAAATGTGGTTTTTGTACTTTTTAAGGGTTTCTTTGGTAGATGGTATTTATTAATAAAATTATATTTGGAATTTACATTTCATTTTCTATGTAGTATCATTTCATGAAACTTGTTTCTGTTACAGGGGTTATGTGACTGTGTATCCAGAATAATGATGTGAAATGTTTTTCTGGGGATTACTGTAAGTTTTGAAAACCCTCTTAGTACATAGTCTTCTACTCAGATCTGTGCCCCTGTCCACCACTGCTGCCTTGCTTCTTCCTTTCAGGCAGAGCCCCATTCAGGTTCAGTTTCTCCATCTCTCTGTGCTTATGTGCTCTTCCTTTTTTGCTCTAATTCCAGGAAGTGACTCTGATACTAATCGTAGTTTAACACCATTCTCAAACTGTTTTGTTGTTTTTTTTTTTTTAAAGCATGGCCATGTGTTATAATTCTAGCCAATGAGATACATATGTACGGCGCTCTGTCAGGATATTTTGGTGAAGGTATTGCTTGCTTTCAAAGGGACACAAGAGAGAAGACCGTGATGGGGCACAGTTTTTGACTTTCCCAAATCCCTCCTTAAAAACTAGGACAGCAAAACTGAAAACTCAGGGACATCACTACAGCAAAACCAGGTGACAGGGTACCACCAACAGTTAAAAAACTAACAAGGTTTCAAGCTATTGTGTAAAAAGGAAGCAGAGAGAAGCAACAAGTCTGATAGATTTGAAACTCACCACTTCAGTATAGGGTGAGTTTTAGGGGTTGGTGGTAAAGTCTGGCAGCAGGGTGGCCTTGTGATAGAATCCAAATCGAGTAAGGGACAGGAGAGACCAAGTCTTCTCTCTTTGTCCATAAGGATTGCTTTGTGTGGTTTCTCCTGCCTACAGTCAAGGTCTCTGGCTTTTGATTAGTGACAAGTGGCCTTTGGCCAAATTCCAAGATACAAGTTTACAGCAGCACCATCCTTGTGGGCCGTGGCAGGTTAGGAGGAGTCCATCTAAAATCCTGCCGCTTCTGGATCAAATACCTGCTTCTTTTGTGTCTCCTCATGATGATATAACTAATACATGTATCTCACCAGCACCATTTAACCAGGGACAATTTGGAATTGCATTGACCACTTTGGGAAAACAAGTTTCCACATCCCAGTCACCCATATTTATCTAGGAAGATGTTGAAATGGGGAGTGAAGTTCACATAACTTGCTGCCAGAAAGATAATTAGAAAGCTATGAAAACATCAGAAGCAGACCTTTTCTCTCACTGTAGTGTAGAGCACTATCTAGGCTAGGATTTAGGAGACCCCGGGCTCCAGGCTCCATTTCAGAGATAACAAGTCACGGTCAAATATCTCTGTGCCTCCACGTCTTCATCTGTCAGATGAGGACTGTACTGCATTTGGAGAAGAGGCCTTCAAGGGAGTAATTAAAGTTAAATGAGGTCATAGGGTTGGCCCTCATCCATAGGACTGATGTCCCTGTAAGAGGAGGAAGGGCTACCAGGAGTGCACGCACACAAAGGAGAGGCTGTATGAGGACACAGCAAGAAGACAGCTGTCAGCAAGCCAAGGAGAGAGAGGGCTCTATAGACCAACTCTGCTGTCACCCTGATCTCTAATTTCCAGCCTCCAGAAGTGTGAGAAAATAAATTTCTGTTTAAGCCACCCAGTCTGCAGCATTTTGTCACCTCAGCTGGAGTATACCAGCATACCTCCTAAGGTACTGAGCACAGAAAGAAGCACATCCTCAGATGTACAACAAATGTAACTTTTGTGTTTCTTTTAGAAACAAGATTTTAACCCCAATGGATTAAGCTGAAAATTTATCTAGACAGTGACTGGTTTGTGCTAATGCGGTCCTATTTTCTCCTGGTCACACTTACAATCAGTGATACATACTGTACTTGTATTATTTTCCCACCAAGGATAGAACAGTTGCTATACTGCACCAAACTCATGATTTATTATGCTCAGAGGTACCAAGAGACAGAAGTAAAGAGGTAAAACTGTCCTTGACATCAATTCCAAAACACGCTAGTGCCTCCATTTTAGTATTTATCCTTGAATATCTGTAATTTTTTATGTGCTATATCTTCTGTATCTCTGTAGGTACTTCTTTATTACCCTTAGTTTTTCTCCCTGTATCATTCTGATTTTGAATAGTATCTCTTAGTTCTTTTAATTTTTTTAATCTTTATTTATTTTTGAAAGAGAGACAGTGTGAGCAAGGGAGAGCAGAGCAAAGAGAGGGAGACACAGAATCCGAAGCAGCCTCCAGGCTCTGAGCTGCCAGCACAGAGCCCGACGCAAGACTCGAACTCATGAACTGTGAGATCATGACCTGAGCTGAAGTCGGACGCTCAGCCGACTGAGCCACCCAGGCACCCCTAGTATCTCTTTAGTTCTACTACATGTGAGCTGACAGATTCAGATCTGTGGTCCCCCCTAGTTGGTGTAGTTTCCTTCTTCTGGACCTTCTCTAGGCTATGATCTTTCTCCTTAGGTCCAAGCCACCAGAACTGCACTTACTGGTGAAGTCTTTCTAGGATTCTGTACAAGGGCACAAAAATGCTAAGGTCTTATGTTTTGTTTCCAATGCCTTTCCTGGAAGATCCCATCGTTTAGGTTTGTCAAAGCACAAAGCTGGGCTGGGTGGGGGCAGGGGAAGAGGCGCTTCTCTCCATATCCTGCTGGGGCGATCTCGTGACCCCTTTGCTACCTGAAGACCAGAGCTCCGAGAGCGTGAGCAGAACACCAGGCCTTCACGACCCCTACACATCCCGGAAGCCCACTGGAAGTGCCTCACAGTCCCACCCTCCCACTCCCCCTGATTCGTGGAGGTCTCGGTGGTCTTGGTGACTCCCTGAGCCCTCCTCTACACATCTAGGGGAATTTAGCTTCCTCCTCAGGGTGGGGAAAAGACTAAGGTTTAGAAACATTTCCTCGCCAATGAGAAGAAATAGGAAACCGATGGGGCATCTAGCCTCTTGGGTGTGAGGTGCAGGTCACAAGCTCCTTCTGCAGGGAAAGTACCTCAAGCTAATGACCGGGGCCTAGTTGCACTCACTCAGATGGTTCTGGTACTTTTGTAAAAACAACACAAATTTTTTAGAGAATCAATCATAGGCTTCGTCTCTGGCCCCAGCACCGTAGCAAACACTTCTATACAATTCAACCAACATGCTCCAAGCACCCATTTACTGATGTAATTGGAACACAGATTCTGTTCTGTTCCTTTTTTGCCTTAGTCCTTTCCAATATTTTAATGTTAACAAGGACAAGGAAGTAGCACCTCAAGTAAACAAATCTTGCTCTAAATTGTCCAAACTTAAGGAAATAAAGTGTATAACTCTAATACTTTGTTTAGGAGTTTGGAGGTTTGGAAGAGAAGGCTATGATGGATGTGGTGACTGAGTAACAGCAAAAAACTTTTCAAACATTCAAATCATAAGGTCTTAAATTTTTTGTTTTGTTTTTTTGTGGTTTTTGGGTTGTTTTTTTTTTTTTTTTTTTTTTTTTTTTTTTGCAACTAGGAGCAATGAGAAAGCTGTAAGACTATAGATCAATATAGTTTCAGCTGAGAAAGACATTTTTGGTGAGCAGAGTAGTTTTAAAATGTAAGAGCCTGCCTTAGGAGGCAATGAACTCCCTAATACTGAAAGGGTTTCATGCAGAAACTGGATAACCAATTGCCAGGCCAATGTCTCCTCCAGTTTAACAGTTATTAAGCATCTATTACATACACGTGCCAGAAAACTGGGGCTTCCTCCATCAGGTGGGAGGCTGGGTTTGATGCTCGCATGGGACCCAGCACAATTTTTCAAGGTTCTTTAACTTTATGATTTTATCATTATCTTGGATCAAAAGTTTTTCACACCGGTAACAAAAACAGAGTTTCACCACTTTGTAATGTTTGATGTTTAATAATGTAAGACATAATACAGGTTAGTGCTTACGAGCTTAGCTTTTGGAGGCAAAGTGGTCTGGCTGGGTTCAAATGCTAGTTCTGCCACATACTGGCTGCGTGACTTTGGGCAACTGAATGAACTATTCGAAACTTCAGTTTTTCCCAACTGTACAATGAGGGTGCTAAGTAAAACCACCTCATTAATATGAGGATTCAAGATGATCCACGTAAAGCACATGATGTTTAGAACATGGTAAATCCTCAATAGACATTAACGATAGTCTTCACTGCAGTTTTCGTCCTCAATTAAGTCTTACACCTGGGCCTTCATTTGTGATTGTTTGCAGAGGACTCCTTAAATGCTACTAATGAGGCCCTGTGATACTCACACATGGATGTAGTCTCAGATAAAGTCTGGCCTGACCCACAAAGGGAGGGTTCTGGAGCATAAACTGAACCACGGGTTCTCCCATCCCCCACTGAGACCTAGTGAATCAGCCTTTTGGACCCCATATTAATGCCACTGACTAGGGGGTGTGGAGGGCAGATAACTCCAGCGAGGCAGCTCCTATCATCTGAGGACAATTCTCCAGAGTGTCTGGAGAAGGAGGAGAGTGGTGAGCACCCAGCAGCTAAAACTCAGAGTACCTGGGGGACAGGCAGGCCAATTTGGTAAGGGGATCTGGGCAGGGCACCAGCGTACAACATACACAGTCAACAGGATCTATTGGGTGTTTCTTGTAAGCCCAGCAGTCAGCAGAAGCAGTGCCCAGAGGCACACTCTCTTCCTGTCTCTAGCAAAGAGGCTCAAATTAACTTATCCCATGTCATCTTCTTTCCCCAAGACCTTCCCACAAGGCAGGGCTAACCAGACCATGTACCTTTCTTCTCCTAATTACTGTTTACTTTCCAACCCAACTGCAACTCAAACTGACACTTATTCTGCACACTGTTATCTTCTGCAGGTCTATCTCCAGGGCAACTGGGAATTGCTACACATACTGCTTGCACCCAAGATTCTTAATTCAGCTTGGTTCAATTCCTTCCCTGGATACAGCTGCCTTCTTTCTTGTGGGTAACATAATAAAAACCAGCCCACAGTTTGGCCTGTCTTCTCTTCTCTATTCCCCTAAGGTCCCTCTCCCTCCTCCTCAAGATGTGACCAACCAACACAGTTTCTCTCCTGAATTTACACACTTCACTCCTAGCCAACTGACACTAGTAGAATCAAAACAAAAACAAGGTAGAGGTTTCATGGAGAAGTCTGAGACTAAATAATGCAGCAGGAACACATACCATCCAGCCTCTGAACCCCAATTTTGCCAGAATATAAATACCTTAAGTCGATTTCTTTTCAAAGGCTTTAATACTCAAGATGAGAACAATGGCTGGAGCATTCTAGTGGCTGGGATAATCATTTCTAGAAAAGGTTGGTTGCTGAGGTACCAGAATAGCTATCATGCTTTAGAGTTCTCTCTTCCCTTCACTGTGTTCTTCCCTGAAGAAGCTGTCAAACAAGGCAGAAACTACAAATAAAGCTTATTTCTACTGCATTCATGAGGCTTTTCTCAGTGTCAACGTTCTGAGATTCAACAGAAGAATGAGTGTCATCTCAAGGCTTTCCTTCATCCACCATTATCCATGGGTGCTCTCTTGTCTAGATCCTTAAGCATGAAGCTGCTAACAAAAGCATTTCTTGATGGGGAAAGCAAACATATCTATTTATTGTGGATTCTCCAGCGTCCCTAAGTTCTAACTGAAGGATTTCAACATATCAGTAGGTTTGACGGTTATGCTGGAGAAAATGCTTGAAGTTGTTGTTATTACATTCAATATAGAAGTAAGGTTTCCCTTAGGAAGGCTTTCCTAAACTTGAGTAAGAGCTGTTCTACACCAGAAACATCTAGACACTTAAGGTATTTATGGGATTTGTCCTCTCATGACTTCTCAGATGTTTAAAGAGGCTGCAACTCCAACCGAAACTCATTCCGCACTCTTTACACTGAAAGGGTTTCTCACCAGTATGGATTCTCTGATGCTGATTAAGATGGGACTTCAGAGTGAAGGCTCTGCCACATTCATGACATTGATGGGATTTCACATTGGAGTAGGGTTTTTGATGTTTTATGTGGGAACACTGGCCAACGTTGTCTCTACATATATCACATTTATAGGTTTTCTCTGCAGTGTGAGTTCGGTAATGCTGAATAAGGTCTGAACTATAACTATAGGCTTTGCCACAGATATCACACTTATAAGGCTGCTCTTGTAACTCAATCTTCTTATCTTCAATCACTGTCAAGTTCCAACTATATGCTTCCTCACAAATGCCATTTTTTTCATTTCTCTGACCCATGTGGAGCACCTGATGTTCAATGAGGCTAACATACTGAAAAAAGATTTCTCCACATTCATGGCACTGATGGGATTTCTCTCTAGAGTGGAGTCTCAGATGCCCAGCAAGGTGTGACCGCCTCCCAAAGCCCTTGCCGCACTCATTACACTTAAAGGGTCTCTCCCCGCTGTGCACACTCTGATGCTGAACAAGATGAGACCTCACTCTAAATGCTTTCCCACATAAATGACAGGTGTAAGGTTTCTCACCAGTGTGGACCCGCTGATGCTGAGTCAGATGCACACGCTGATTGTAGCTTTTCCCACATTCGTCGCACCTAAATGGCTTCTCCCCCGTGTGTATTCGCTGATGTTGAATCAGATGTGCACTCTGAATGAAGCTTTTTCCACATTCATTACATTTATGTGGTCTCTCTCCTGTGGATGATTTTTTGTGCACGTATGTGACTTCGCTGAAATTTATCCTCTTTGAAGAAGGCTGTCCTAGTATCTCTTTCATGGGAACTCCCTGCTTTCTATCCAACTTGCCTGCATGTTCATGGCCTTCTCCAAAATCTTGCACTTGAGAAGCATTCCTTTGGATTCTTCCTGATAGTTCCACGTCTGCTTCTGAAAATTCTGAAATTTTCTTCTTAACATTCAATTTTGTATTCTTACTTCTTTTGTCACTGCCTGAAAGAATAAAGAGGAAATGCACATGGCACCAGTTCTTTTACAGAAGAAGGATACGCTGCCAGGAAAAAGAGGATAATCAGGTGAAACCACGATGGAAGGGCAGTGACAAAGGGGGATACGTGTATATGCCTGAGCCAGCGGGAGTGAAAGAACTTTTGGTATTTGTCCACTGAAAAGAAGGAGATGAAGGGGCTCACTAAACAGGGTGGTGAGGATGGCTAAGGCTAGGCTACTGCTAACGTGATTACCACACTTTGACTATACAGGAAGGAGAGAGAGGCATTCTGAAATGCAAACATGGGTCAGGCAGACAGAATGAGACAGAACAAAACACAGCTGGATGGAGCAAGCAGACAAAAACTGGAGGAATGGGGAGCAAAGGATTATGAGGGGGATATAGAATTGGAAAGAACACCTGAATAGGAGCCAGGGCAAAAGAGAAACGAGTCAGGAAAAACTACTGTCAAGAGGGTAGGTGAGACATCAATCTCCACTCTCCTCGCCCTTAGCCGTCACTACATCTGCTTGCTCCCCCACAGCTTGAACCTATGAATGCTCACTGCCTTTCTTGTCCGCTCCTGCCCGCCCCCTTCCCCTCCCCCCCCCCAACGAGACCAGCACTACAGGCTCTCCATAATTATGGCTGAATGAGCACGCAAAATATCCTCTTTTGATCAAAAAATGCTGGGGGAGGGGCGCCTGGGTGGCTCAGTCGGTTAAGCATCCGAGTTCGGCTCAGGTCATGATCTCGCGGTCCATGAGTTCGAGCCCCACGTCGGGGTCTGTGCTGACAGCTCAGAGCCTGGAGCCTGTTTCAGATTCTGTGTCTCCCTCTCTCTGACCCTCCCCCGTTCATGCTCTGTCTCTGTCTCAAAAATAAATAAACGTTAAAAAAAAATGCTGGGGGCAGGGGTAGGGAGTGTTAATAGGAAATTAGTCATAAGAACAACTGCAGAGAAGATACAAAAGGAAAGAGACTCTATTATTGTATTTTAGTGTTTATATTTATTTTTGACAGGGAGAGAGAGAGACCGCACAAGCAGGGAAGGTGCAGAGAGATGGGGACAGAGGATCCGAAGTGGGCACCATGCTGATAGCAGAAAACCCAATGTGGGGCTGAACTCACAAACCATGAGACCATGACCTGAGTTAAAGTTGGACGCTCAACCTAGGCACCCACGCACCCTGAAAAGAGACTATTTTAAAATAAATGCTTTCCAGGTCTGGAGTGCTACTGGATGGATTCCCCCAATGAGGATCCACCAAGCAGAAGGGATAGAACCGGCTGAGGAGATAGCTAAGGTCAACTCAACTTTAAAGACATTGTGAACTTCATAAACTTCTACTGCATGATGGAAAAGGTGGTGGTGACTGTTAATGTGAATGACAGGTAGCTGGGCTTGGGGACATCAGAAGCAGAATTCTTTCATTCATTCATTCACTCATTTATTATTATTACTTTTTTTTTTTTTTTTAGGTAGGTTTCACACCCAGCGCAGAGCCCAATGCAGGGCTTGGACTCACGACCCTGAGATCAAGACCTGAGCTGAGATCAAGAGTCAGACACCTAACTGACTGAGCCACCCAGGCACCCCAAAGGCAGAATTTAAAACTAAATACTTATAAGACAGTTTTAAGAGTCATGTGAAAAATATTAAGAGGAGCCTTTAAGTTCACAGCATAGGTGACAGTGATATCATCCTTATATAAGTTTAATGTCACTTGAATAGTTAAAAAAAAAATAAGTAAATAGGAAAAATTGTTCAACCTTACTGATAACCAAATTAATGAAAATGAAAACAGCAAAGACTTCTCTTTTGCTTACTCAATTTGTGTTTTTGTTAAAAAAAAAAAACACTTCTTTTTCTGATAACGCTGGGAGAAATTTAGTAAAACTGACACTCTCATAGGGGTCACTATTTGAAAAAGCAATTTGGCAATATTTATCAAGACCCATAAAAATGTTTTTGGCCTTTCATCCACTAATTCCACTTCTGGGCATCTACTATAAGGAAATAATCTTAAATATTTAAAAAAAGGCACAGGTACAGTTATCAGGACAAAAGAGAAAAAATTAAAAGTTCAACTGAGGAACAATTAAGTGTTGATGTGCCCACAGAGTGGCAGCTTGTCAGAAATAACAAACAGGTGGGGCACCTGGGTGGTTCAGTTGGTTAAGCGTCCAACTCTTGATTTTAGTTTGGGTCATAATCTCACAGTTCCTGGAATCGAGCCCTACATCAGGCTCTGCGCTGACAGCACGCAGCCTGCTTAGGAATCTCTCTCTCCCTCTCTCTCTGTCCCTACCGTGCTGGTACATGCACACACATGCACGTGTGTTCTCTCTCTCAAAATAAATTAAAAAAAAAAAAAGAAATAACAAATGAGGACTGAGCCACACGGAACAATGTGTGTCTAATATTTAACTGTACAAGTACACCTACATAAAAATAAGCTTATGAGGGGTGCCTAGGTAGCTCAGTCGGTTAAGTGTCCAACTTTGGCTCAGGTAATGATTTCGCAATTCGTGAGTTCAAGCCCCGTGTCGGGCTCTGTGCTGACAGCTCAGAGCCTGGGGCCTGCTTCAGATTCTGTGTCTCCCTCTCTCTCTGCCCCTCCCCACTTGTGCTCTGTCTCTCTCTCAAAAATAAATAAAAACATTAAAACAATTAAAAAAGATAAGCTTATGAAAAAATAGAAGGAAACATGCTAGAGAATACCAGTTATATTAGTTAGGATGGTGGGATTATGAGTGATTTTTTTTCCTCCTGCTTTTTTTCCTCCAAACTTCCTATTCTAGGATTACTTTATTGTTTTAAAATAAGTAAAATAGTCTAAATTGGGAAAAAGGGAAAGAGGGAAGGAAGCATGCAAGAGAGCCAAAACCCTCATTTACTACAACAGAAAGGAAAAAGATAACATTTAAAATTGGTGAGTCAGGGGCGCCTGAGTGGCCCAGTCGGTTAAGTGCCCAACTTTGGCTCAGGTCATGATCGCGCAGTTCATGAGTTCAAGCCCCACATCAGGCTCTGTGCTGACAGCTCAGAGCCTGGAGCCTGCTTCGGATTCTGTGTCTCCCTTCTCTCTGTCCCTCCCATGCTCATGCTCTGTGTCTTTCTCTCAATAGTAAATAAATGTTTTTTAAAAATTAAAAAAAAAAAATTGGTGAGTCAGGCAATAGCCGTATTTTTGCAAATACAGAATTAAGAAACAGGCAAGAGAGCTGAAAGCAGGTACCTCTGGGCAGAGGGAAGTTGTGGGGATGGTGGAGAGGACATAGAATTTTGCCTACTAATTGGACAATGAGTTACAACATAAATCGTAACAAAATGGACGATGATCTCTGCCCCTTAGCTACTGTCCCCAGTACACAACCCATCTGTCCTGCTGCTCTAAGCTAAGAAAACCATTTTTGCCTGCACTTATTCTCCAAACACCAAGTGCTGATTACATACATCTTTGGGATTTCTCTCTGAAGTGGCGCTTCAGGTGCTCAATCAGATGGGAGTGCCGGCCAAAGTTTTTCCCACACTCGGTACATCCGTAGGGTCTCTCCCCACTGTGCACACTGTGATGCTGGACAAGGTGCGAGCTCACACGGAAGGCTTTTCCGCACACCTGACACTTGTACGGTTTCTCGCCAGTGTGGACACGCTGATGCTGTGTCAGGTGCACACGCTGATTGTAGCTTTTCCCACATTCACCACACTTAAACGGTTTTTCTCCAGTGTGGATTCGCCGATGTTGAATGAAGTTTGAGGCTTGAAGGAAAAATTTACCACAATCGTTACATTTGTGACCTCTCTCGCCACTTGTGCTTGTATTTTGCTTACGGTTAGCATCTGTGATGGCACCAAGATCTCTTTTCTGGGAAGAGTTCTGCCTTGATTTCCCCACAGCGGGGTTTACCTGCCACCTTTCTACCATGCCGTGAAGATCACTAACTTCTCCAAACCCTTGACTCTGGGGAACATTTCTTTCGGTGCTTGCTGACGTCATCCAGTGGGCTTCAGCATCATCAGAAATCTGCTTTACCATGAGTTCCACGTTGTCATTCCTAGACTCATAATCTGAAATGATAGAAGGAAAATGGAAAAATTAGCTATTTTCCATACTGGAAGAAAGAAAATGAGAGATACAGGTAATTACGAAAGCAACACATGCTAGCAATGCATGACTTGGTAAAGGCAGCTTTATGCCACAGAGATGGGATGAAGATTCCTCAAGAAGAAACAGGCGGGGGGACGAAGAGTTGCATCAAACAGATGACTGGGAGACCAGTCATTCTATTTAATGAAGGTGATATCCTCTTGGGGTGGTATTTACAGTACCTGTTTGTGCATATCTGTGCAGTATTAAATATTCCTAATAAGGGGTGCCTGGGTGGCTCAGTCAGTTAATATCCGATTCTTGAATTCGGCTCAGGTCCTGATCCCAGGGTTGTGAGATCAAGCCCTGTGTCAGGTTCCATGCTGAGAGCACAAAGCCTGCTTAGGATTCTCTTTCTCCCTCTCTGCTCCTCCCCCACTCACACTCTCTCTCTTAAAATAAATATATAAACTTAGAAATAAATAAATATTCCTTTAAAAAAAATTTTTTTAGGGGCACCTGGGTGGCTCAGTCGGTTAAGCGGCCGACTTCAGCTCAGGTCACGATCTCACGGTCCGTGAGTTCGAGCCCCGCGTCGGGCTCTGGGCTGATGGCTCGGAGCCTGGAACCTGCTTCCGATTCTGTGTCTCCCTCTCTATCTGCCCCTCCCCCGTTCATGCTCTGTCTCTCTCTGTCTCAAAAATTAAAAAAAACAAAACAAAAACAAAAACACGTTAAAAAGAAAAAAAAATGAATAAATACATACATACATAAATAAAAATTTCTTATGTTTATTTTTGAAAGAGAGCCCGTGAGTGGGAGAGGGGCAGAAAGAGAAACGGAGACACAGAATCAGAAGGAGGCTCCAGGCTCTGAGCTGTCAGTACAGAGCCCGACGCAGGGCTCAAACTCACAAGCCATGAGATCATAACCTAAGCCAAAGTCGGACGCTTAACCGACAGAGCCACTCAGGCGCCCCAATAAATAAATATTCCTAATAAAATGTGATTTTTGGGTTATGCAGCAAACCCAAAATTCACCTTCTTCTTCCTGTTTCTTCATAGCCTGGAGAAGAAAGATATTTCCAGCTTTTTTAATCCCCAAAGAATCTCAGTTTGGTATGAATTAGTATAAAGGAAAAAAGATATTCTTTCTATACCCAGAGAAGAATCTACTACTGTCAAAAGCTAGCTTAACATCCAATAGTCATTAGTGAGTACAGATGCTGAACACATGGCAATCATGTCCCTGGGCAACTGGATCAGCAACCTACACTTCACTTGAAGCACCGACATTTAATATGCTTTGCACAGACAAATCTTCCATCATTAAAAAACAGGGAATATTATTTTTTATATGCTAGAGAGAGAGAGAGAGAGAGAGAGAGAGAGAGAGAGAGATCATAGCCTATTAAGAGCTTTCTAATAAGATTTTTTTTTTTTATAAACAGAAAAGTTGTTTTCAAATATTACAGAATGATGGTAATAAGAGCTAATATTTGCTGAATGCATACTGTGGACCAGGCACTGTGCCTTTAAGTGCTTTACAATTTTATGGCACTTAATCCTTACAATGACCTTTTGAGGTAGATACTATCACTATCCTTTTTTGACACAGTGAGAAGTTATAATTCTTATACCATAAAGAAAATTTTGATTTTAATTTCTTATAACTCCTTTTACTTAATTCTCTTCCTAAAAAAAAAAAAAAACATTAATAGTAGACACAAACATATAATCAAAACAAATTCTATCACAAAACCAGACCTTTGACACGTTTTTTTCCTGCCCACTTAAATAGGCAGGTAATCTCCATCATCCCAGTAATACTTTTTCTTTTATTCACATCTGCTTAGGCTAACTGTATTATTAGAATTCTCTCCCTTCCAACAAGTCCAAAAAGCTCATGGCTTTCTTTTTCCAGTGGCAAATTTGAAAAATCAGACTAGCCCAACACACCTCTTTGGTACAATGAACTGCCCTTTTCCAGAGAAGGCGATTATACGGGTTGGTACACAAATGGGTTTAGATTTGCTTTTTTCCTCTTTCCCCATTTCTTCTCCACATTCATGATAAGCTTTCTGTTGATTCTCCTGATTTATTTCTGTATTTGACAGAGAACTGTGCTCCTCGCTCAGTGCTATGCCCAGCTGGTAAGTAATGCAGTGGTGGGGGGTGGGGTATAGACAAAAACACCCAATCAGGCAGATTTGGTGCTTTACAGATTCTTCAACCTTACCAGTGCCCTGTCTGGCATTCTACATTCCTAAGGATGGCTCCTTTCCCTGATCATTTTTCTCTTCAGCTACATCAAAATATCTCTCCACCGTGGCCCCCAAGATATATCACTGTTACTTAAAAAGTAGAGTAGTGTGTATGGTATGCTATCATTTTTGCAAAAACTCACATATACACAGACTATGTTTAGAGATACAATCCACAAACTGGCAACAGTCATTGCCTCTTTGAGGGAAACCAAAAGATTGAGGATCGGAGTAGGTGACTCACTTTTCACCTTATACCCATTCATACTATTGCAGAATGTTTTAGTACGTGCATGTACACCCTTTTCCAAACCAAAGTTCTCCACTGCACACGAACCTCTACTTCACCACTTCCTCCATCACCTGCTCATTCTCAACAGGTGACTGTCTCCTATTTCAGAGTCAAAGCTATCCACTCCAGAGCTCCTTGAACATCCTAGAGCTGCAATCAAAAACTTGCTGGCAGCCTTCCTCTGTCACCCTCCCATTGCCTCTTGGTAGAAGAGGTGTCTCTCTCTCCCTGGCCGAGGCCAAGCCTTCCTTCTGGATCTTGGACCTCCTCATGCCATCCTGTTTTCCAGGGACTGCCGTCATCAATGATCTGTTCTTCCTTGTCTCAATGTTTCAAACCCACTCCTTCCTAGTTCTTTTCCAGTTGCATTTAAGTATGCTTAAAACTTTTCCATTGAGGGGCACCTAGGTGGCTCAGTCGGCTGAACGTCCAACTTTGGCTCAGGTCGTGATCTCATGGTTTGTGAGTTTGAGCCTCCTGCTGGGCTCACTGCTGTCAGTGCAAAGCCCCCTTCAGATCCTCTGTCCCCCTCTCTCTCTGCCCCTCCCCCACTTGTACACTCTCTCTCAAAAATAAACATTAAAGGGGCACCTGGGTGGCTCAGTCAGTTAAGCGTCCGACTTTGGCTCAGGTCATGATCTCACGGTTCGTGGGTTCAAGCCCCACATCGGGCTCTGTACTGATCACTTGGAGCCTGGAGCCTGCTTCGGATTCTGTCTCCCTCTCTCTATGCCCTTCCCCCACTTGTACTCTGTGTGTCTCTCTCTCTCAAAAATAAATAAACATTAAAAAATAAACATTAGGGGCGCCTGGGTGGCGCAGTCGGTTAAGCGTCCGACTTCAGCCAGGTCACGATCTCGCGGTCCGGGAGTTCGAGCCCCGCGTCGGGCTCTGGGCTGATGGCTCAGAGCCTGGAGCCTGTTTCCGATTCTGTGTCTCCCTCTCTCTCTGCCCCTCCCCCGTTCATGCTCTGTCTCTCTCTGTCCCAAAAATAAAATAAATAAACGTTGAAAAAAAAAATTAAAAAAACAACAACAAAAAAAAACATTAAAAAAATCTGCCATTGACAAAGAAAACATACAAAACTAATGTATCCATCTAAGCCTGTACTCTTGCACTGATCAGCCCTCTTTCCCATTTCCTTCACAATGTTTTTGGAAGTTTATTTATGATAGCTTTCTCAAATTCCTTTGCAACCTACAAAGAAACTGTCTTTTGTTCCCCAATGTCCTGACACTCCTCAAAATGGCTGTTTCCAAGATACATCTATTTTTTAAAATCTCATTTCTGGATCTGATGGATACTTTTAAAACCTTGACCTTCTCTGGGTGCCTAGGTAGCTCAGTCAGTTAAGCAACCGACTTCAGCTCAGGTCATGATCTCACAGTCCATGAGTTCAAGCCCCACATTGGGCTCCGTGCTGACAGCTCAGAGTCTGGAGCCTGCTTCACATTTTTTGTCTCCCTTTCTCTCTCTCTGCCCCTCCTCTGCTCATGCTCTGTCTCTCAAAAATAATAAACGTTAAAAAATTAAGCAAAAAAAAACCGTGACCTTCTCAAGAGTATCAGGAACACACTGGTGTGAAAATAATCTAATGCGGCCTTCCCAGAGATGTTATTAAGGGGGCAGAAATCATCAAACATGTTCTTAATGTAGAAGAAGATACTAGAGTTATAAATATGTTGTAATGAACAAATAGATTTTTAAAAAAATCAGAAAGTACAAATTTAAAATTGCTTGGAGAATGGTATAAAAAAGAACTGTATAGGGGCGCCTGGGTGGCTCAGTTGGTTGGGCGTCCAACTTCAGCTCAGGTCATGATCTCACGGCTCGTGAATTCAAGCCCCGCGTCAGGCTCTGTACTGACAGCTCAGAGCCTACAGCCTGCTTCAGATTCTGTGTCTCCCTCTCTCTTTACCTCTCCCCCACTCACACTCTGTCTCTCTCTTGCCAACCCATTAAATCCCTGCAAAGTAACTGAAAAAGATAAAATGATACTACCAGACTGAAATTAGACAAGTGAGGCATTTAATTTAAAGAGACTGAAAAAGTATTTGCATTACATATAACATGTGCCGCATAAATAATTCCTTGAGATGAAAACCCCCCACCAAGATGTGAACAGATAAAGCCACAGAGGGCCAGTACAAATAAGTCAAAGAAATACAAATATTTATCACTAGTATTAGAAGAAATGTAAAATTTAAAAGAGCAGAAGTCAATTTTGCTTACTTTTTAAAAAGTTTTTATTTTTGAGAGAGAGAGAGAACATGCATGTGAGCAGGGGAGGCGCGGGGGAGGATTGTGGGGGGAGACAGAAGGTCTGAAGCAGGCTCTGTGTGGACAGCAGAGAGCCTGATGTGGGGCTCGAACCCACAAACCATGAGATCATGACCGGAGCTGAAAGGAGACGCCTAACTGAGCCACCCGGGCACCCCAATTTTACTTTTTAAATAAAAACCTGTAAGTGAACTAAAACCCTTATGACAACATAAACTGGTATAATGCTTTTCAAAAGAAACTTGGCATTATATGCAGCACCCGGCCGGCTCAGAGGATGGTGTGACTCTTGATCTCAGGGTCATGGGTGTGAGCCCCACGCTGGGTGTAAAGATTACTTAAATAAATAATAAACTTTTTTTTTAAAAAAAAAAAAGGAAATTTGGCATTATATATGTCTTTCATCTAAAGTCTACTAGAGTGCTTGATATATAGTGGTTCTTCTAAAAGAATTCATTCGAAAGCAGAAAAGCCGTTAGTTTCAAACTGCTTGCCACAGTGCTGAGACTTTTATAATGCTCTAGGCAGCATAAATGAGTATCAGTTTCTAGGATCGTCATTTAGGAACAGGTTCAAAATCTCATTTGGGACACAAATTCAAGAAGGGATGGGACATGTAAAATGTAGATGCCAAGGTGAACATCATGAAATGGGCACCAGTGATCTGAGAATGGAAATGGAGTGAACAACTAGCCACCTGTGCCTTGGAGAAAAGTCACTGTAATACCTACAGAAGAGCCTTGAACAACACACGTTTGAACCGTGCAGGTCTACTTATACGTGGATTTCTCTTGATAAAAACAGACTCTGAATGTATTTCTTCTTCCTTATGATTTTAATGACATTTTCTTTTCTCTGGCTCACTTTCACAGAAGTAAACATGGTATATGATACATAAACTATGCAGTAAGGCTTCAGGTCAGCAACAGGTTCTGAGTAGTTAAGTTTTGGGGGAGTCAGAAGTTATATTCAGACTTTCAACTGCATGGGGGGTGGGCCTAACCCCATGTTGTTCAAGGGTCAAATAGACTCTAATAAATGGCCATTCAGCAAAGTCTGAGATGTTTTTGCAAGTGAGAAGTATTCAGTTAGAATTATTCAATTTGTCAAGGAATAGAGTACAATAACTACTACAAATCTGTTAAAACGCAAAACCTGTTAGTATTGAGCTCTTTTATTTTAAAGCACTAAAAAGAGAACATTTGCTGGATTCTAAATACTATCCCCTAAGTATCATCAGACTTCAATCATACCCTAATTAAGATGGAAATAATCAGAATAAGCTGAATAAGAAAAAACAAAAAACAAAAAACCAGGAACACTGATTTACTCTTTCACAGAAAAAAATAAATAAATAAACAAAGTCATAGTAATTAAAACATACATGCTTTTATAAGATGTGCCAGAAATACTCTTTGTAACAAAATGAAGATGTCCTAATCCATGCAGATGAAATAATTCTTACCCATGGAAGGAATACTCCCATAATTCTCCTTCCTGTCATCCCTATAGAGTGACTTCTGAGACTGGTCCAAATGTCCCCATTCCTCCAGGATGAAGGATACAGCCACATCAGCCACATCTTCAATTTTCACCAACTTCTGAAACATGAGATCTCCACTAAATTCCCATTCCCTATGTGCAAATTTGGCGTGAGGGGAAGAAGTGGGAGCATGAAGGGAAAAAACAGAGGAGGGACTGTGCTTCAAAGAGGAGAGGGGCACACGGGGTGGAACAGGAAGAGACATTCAAGTGGGAACCCAAGATGGGCCCAGTCTGTAGTGAGAGACAGAACTCCTGATAAAGAGTCAGGATTAGGGCAGCTCCTCATCCAAGAACAGACACAGGTCCTCACTGCGGGCACTGGGACGCCGGCTCACCTGGGACCCAGCTGAGAGAAGTGAGGCTGTCAGCTCCTGGCTGTCCTTCAGGGGAAGGGGAGGAACTTGGAGAGCAGGTAGGGCTGAGGGGGGAGAAAAAGAGGTGTCAGAATATCTTTACCCAGTTCCAATTGCCAGCATGTTCCACTTTTGCTCAAGAATCCACAATGGGGCCCTGCTGCAGCAAGGCCAAATGTTTCTACTTGGCTGTCAAGACCCTCTACATTGTGGCTCCTCCCACACCTAATGACACTGACCCTTCCCCCAAAAAAACTAGACTCCCTGCTCTGGTCAGGCTAATCCCTGCTGGTGACCTCAGACTGTGCTGTTCACCTATAAGGGATTCAATCTGCTCTGCCAAGATCAAATCTGGTCATCTCAAAGAATAACCTGTCCCACATCTTTGTGAAGCTGAAACACTAATGAGAGCCCAGGGCTTCTCAAATTTTAATGTGCAAACAAAATCACCTGGAGGTCTTGGTACAGGGAAGACATGGCTCAAAAGTTCTGGAATGGCCCCCACATTCTACGCTTTTAACAAAGCCAGGTGATGCTGGCACTGCTTCCTGGGCCATGCTTTCATCAGCAAGGCCTTAGCCCACATTCTCTTCCTTCAAGAAGTTACCAAGGTCGATTGATAGCCATTTAGTGTGCACTAAGTCATGTGTTATAAGAATAGGCAGAAAACAATTCTTGCCTTCCAAAAACTTCACTGTCTAGTGGGGAATGCAGACACATAAACCTTACTTACTTCCTGCTCAGGGTAAAAGTGTTATACTTGAAATTCACCCAAGTTCCTATAGAAGCACAGAGGCAGGGCACCTACGGAGTGGAGAGTGGGAGGTGGGAGCATCAGGAAAGCCTTTCCACAGAAGTGACTCTGGGAAGTAACGGGGGCGGGGGGTGGGGGATGGTTAGGGTGTTGAGGGTGCTTTCCAGGCAGAGTGAACTGTATGTGCAATGCCTGGAGGATTTGATCTCTAGATGGTGGTGGCCTTCCGACCCCCTGCTGTCACCTCTGCTTGTTCTTTGTCCAAGATTCATGGTGCATACGATCTCATTGTCTATGTATGCCCTGATTTGGACAGACTCATCTAGTATAAACCTTTAGCCTGACAGTTTGGACATTGCTATGGTTTCCCTGATCCCAAAGATGTATGTGCTTATGTAGCTTGCTTCCGTCCAAGAACTAGGAAGTAATACGCAATGACACAAAAAGGACATAATGGTTAAGAGATGAAAGCCAGAAACCAAGATGGCATCTGAAACCAGAAGTGTGGCTAAAGAGTCAAAGTAAGACTTGAAGAAAGGGATGAATGTAGTCTATACTCAAACAGCAATTTTGATTTTAAGTATTACAATTGGAATAATTATAATAATTACATTCCAAACAACTACACCGATTTTATGAAGTTTCTATGAAAGCTTCTGTTTCTTTAGCTTTTAAGCAAATGACTTTGCCCCTCTCAAGCTCAACTTAGTCCCAGGGCCTGGAAACCAGCCCTTGGTGCTCTCAAAGGCATAAGGACTCCAGTGTGTAAAAATCAAAAACCAAAACAAACACAAAACAAACATAGCAATTTTGTCAGAAGGCAGACACTGGCCAAAAAAAAAAAAAAAAAAAAAAAGACACTGGGTCTGGCTAACAGGGCAGAGGAGAGAAGCAGCTCCTAGAACAGAAGGTGTGATGAGACGCTGCCAGTAGAAGGAAGAGAACAGTATTTTCAGAGGACAGGAGTCTGCACCTGGGAGGGACTCGTGGAAAGGCAAGGGCAGCCCAGCTCAGAAAGGTACAAGTATAAATTTGGAGCTGACTGCTGGGGTTAGAACCCCAGCTCTGCCACTTAACAGCTTTGTGACCTTGAAAGAATTACCTCACCTTTCTAGGCTTCAGCTGCTTCATTTCTAACATGAGTGTAACAGTCGTAGCTATTCCACTGGGTTAGTGCGAGCATTAACCCTTGGTAGGCCAACTAGGTGTATTAGACACAATTTGGGATTGGGGGTTTCTTTTTTGAACAGTTTTAACTATTTTTAAAGACTAGAATTACGTGACTTATTTCTTTAGAGGTCTACTAAAGAACAAAATGAAAATTTATCTTAGTATTAAAAAAGAGAATAAACCTGGGGCGCCTGGGTGGCTCAGTTGGTTAAGCATCCGACTTCAACTCAAGTCATGATCTTGCAGTTCATGGGTTCGAGCCCCACGTAGGACTCTGTGCTGACAGCTCAGAGCCTGGAGCCTGCTTTAGATTCGGCCTCTCCCTCTCTCTCTGCCCTTCCTCTGTTCATGTTCTGTGTCTTTCTCTCCCAAAAATAAATAAACATTAAAAAAAAATAGAATAAACCTCATTCTGTCTTGTAATTTCTATATGGATCCATTGGACTCTCCTACACATTTAGGGTAGATTTTGAGATCTGAGTGATCTTATTTTCCTTGTATCATAAAACATTTTTCTAATTCATCATCCTATGAATTACCACATGTTTACTAAATATTACTCATTAATTATTCCCAATGATAGCATAACAAACTAAAATAATGAGAAAATAGAGGAGAATAAAAGAAATACTTAGGATGATGTAATAGTGAAATAAATCATCATTCTTCACTATTCTCCAAGTATTAAATTCACTGCCCAGGGCTTTGCATCATCATCAAGAAGGTTTAAGACTTTGACGCCTGTTTTTAGCTCTCACTGAGGATGACTGAAAATTCAGAATTTTTCATTTTCCACCCATATCAGCAAAGAGAAGAAAATGTGCAGCAGATAACATTGCACTTTTAATAGATGAAGTAAGAAGACAATATGAAGAACAGAGAAGTACACGCTACACAATAATGACGAAACTGAACCCAGAGGGGAAATCTTCGAAGGAGTCTACAAATACTATCAGAGGTAACTTTTCTCAAACATAAGAATCAACGATAAACACTAGATTTTGAAAAGGAAATATGACATTCTCATCCAGCGAATTATTCAACAGGAAGGACTTCATCAGGCCAAGATTTTGCAACAAGACCCTGGACCATCCCACTTTGCTAAAGCGACAGTATTCATTTCGCTAAAGGGATAGTATTGTGTGACAGTGGTCTTTCATTTTTTTATGTTTCTATTACCAAAATGTACTTGATATAAAAAGGTTCAGTTCTCATTAAAAGTTCCTTAAAATTATTTTTTTATTAGCCTTTGATTCTTCTGTAAATGATCTGTAAAACGACATATATACGTATGTATGTAAGCGTGTGTATATAGGCGTGTGTGTGTATGTATATATAATAAAAAGGATTCATTGGCCCCAGATGGTAAATGGTGAAGACTACTTTTTCTGGTAAACAGAGGGTTTAATGAGTTCCCAAAGGTAAAGCAGTTGGAACACTTGCGGACACGTAGTAAACACTAACGTAAGTGATTCCTGCTGCTGCTGCTTCTATCATCACTCCCACAGTGAAAGAAAAGCTGGAAAAGGTCAGGGCCCCGGAGCATGTAAAGTGAAAGGCCTGACCACTAGAGGGAGCCGAGAAGAAAGCCAGGGGCCAAACCTGGAAATATAGGTTCATGACACTTTTCTCCACAATTCTGAAATCCCAAAGCTCCAAATACCAAAAGCCTTCCTTTCAGTAAGGTGGACACTGAACTAATTTGACAGAAAAACCTGACCAGAACTGATGTGAAGCTATTTAAAGTCTGGATTTAATCCCCTTACTGTAAATACATATACATTTCACCGGCGAAATACTAGCGTGCGTGACTGTGGAGTCCCACCTCAAATCCCGCTGGTACTGTAATGTACGGTATATAAGTCATATTCCCTTACTAAATCGGAAAATTTCTGAATCCTAAAATATATCTCATAGCAAGGGTTTGGTTAGGGTTATAGACCTGTGGACACATACCATAAATAAGATACTTGGCAGTTCACTTTTCTTTCTTCACATGTTTAATACAAGTTGATAAAATTGAGAGGGGGGGAGGGAAGGAGAAAAAGAGGAGAGAACAAATGCTCTACAGGTCATGGTAAGCAACTGCTTGAAGTAAGACTTCAAGGTGGGTGAATGAGCAGCCAGAAATGAATGGATGCAATTAGAAACTGGAGAGCTGTTCTTACATAAGCAGTGAGATAACAAAACATGTGCAGAGTTGGAAAACTGCTGTAAAGCAAGTATGACACTTTTGTAAAAGACTTCTGTAGATCTTCTGACAGTGCCTGTACTTAGAACTGTCGTCATCTGCATTACGGCTTTCAAACAGAACCGCATCCTAGCCGTCCTGCAAGCTCACTCTCTCTGCATGCCAGGGACTCAATTCTGGGTCCCCAGCCCTTCCCAACCTCACAGTGCTGCCAGATGCAGAAAGGCCACCCGCCCAAAGTCTCGCTCATACAGATACCGCTTACCCCTAAGACCAGGATGCCCGCTCTCTAGCCCCATCTGTTCCACTGAATCGTAGGTCCTCACCATTTTCCTCCAGAAGATGAGGCTTCTGTGGCTCCTGTTCAGATGGGGGGTCCACAGACAGGAGCTGGTGGCTGGGGGACTCCTGAACAACTCCAGGTGGTACCATCTTCTGAGGAAGCACTTCAGGACACACCACGATCTGACAAGCACAATCACACCAATCAGCACACTGTAGAGAAGGCTAAGAAAGAATCCAGTAAATTCACACTATTCTTCCATTCACTCCTTTGCCAAATATACAATGTACATTTACAACGAGTCAGACACTGATGGCTTAAGCCATAACAGTGGCTTAACAAACACAGTTTCTTTCCAGTCAAAGATGACTTCCATGGGGCGCCTGGGTGGCACAGTCGGTTAAGCGTCCGACTTCAGCCAGGTCACGATCTCGCGGTCCGCGAGTTCGAGCCCCGCGTCAGGCTCTGGGCTGATGACTCAGAGCCTGGAGCCTGTTTCCGATTCTGTGTCTCCCTCTCTCTCTGCCCCTCCCCCGTTCATGCTCTGTCTCTCTCTGTCCCAAAAAAAATAAATAAAAACGTTGAAAAAAAAAATTAAAAAAAAAAAAGATGACTTCCATTAAACATATCAACGCACAAATAAATGCATGATTGCAGACTGTTACATGTTAGAAAGGAGAAGAAAGTAGTGCCCTAATACATAACAGATGAGAACCTACTTTAGAGAAGGTGGACAAGGAAGGCTTGTCCGACAAAGTGTCACTGAAGTAAACAGCTCCAGGGCAAAAGAAGCCTGCCAGGGGAAAAGTAAGAAGTGCTCTGGGCAAAGAGAACAACATAAGCAAAGACTCCCAAGTAGAAGATAGGTGTGTGATGTGGTCAAGGAACCGTAAGAAGGCCAGGGTAGGTCAAGTTTACTGAAGAGGGGAGAGAAGTGAGAAGTCAAGTTGTCAAGGTCAATATAGAGCTCAAGAAGCCACGCTCAGTTCCTTAGCAGACCAGGTTCAAGACAGACCAACAATAAGACAAGAGCTGGTTCCTGTCCAGCATGCTAAGTAAGTACTCCCTGTTTCTGTTCTGGGCTCTTGCTCGACCCTAGGGGACACGGAGTTACTCTACCACAACCCGTCTCCACAATCCGTCTTTTCTGGAAGTTACTAACTCAGCAGCATCCTAGCAGGTAATAAGATCCTGCATTGAGACAGAATTGCCACCCCCCTCTCCCCCTCCCTTAGGTTTCAAAGCACTTTAAATTTTAACCCTCTTGGCACTGGCGAAATGTGGTACGGGAGTTACATTAAGAGGCGGCTGCAAAACAGTTGTGGCAAAGATCACTCTGCGTGGAAGTGTGTGTGTCCTTGTGGAGCCGCTCAGAATAAGAGTTAAGATGATGCCAAGCATGTCGCAGGGCACATCAGCACCAAAGAAGCAAAGCAGCCCTTCAGGTCCCCTGAGACTGGGACACAGAAACCAAGGAGAAGGGTAAAGTTTAAAGCTTGGAAAAAGGGCCTGCCAGAGACAGTAACTTCCTGGAGATAAAGTTGAGGAACAATGTTGGGGACACAGACAGCAGACAAAGAGAAAGGCAAACAAAGCAAGCCATGGAAGTCCTTAAGAAAATCCCCTCTATGGGCCTCAAATCCCTGATAACAATAAGAATTTTTTTTTCTCTGTGTCCTTCCAAAGATGGGCTGTATATCACAATTAGAGGTAAATGCATATATCTGCTGCAAATCTTCTACTTAAAAAATACTTCTTGTTTTTAAGTGTACTTTTGAATATTTATTACTATAAAAAAGCAGGGCAAAGTTTCTTTATTAATATCCCAAATTAGGCTTAAAAAAGAAGCAACTAGATGTCACCATGAACTTTTACTTTCTGTCCTGACAGAAGCAACAGAAAGATTTAGACATTCCCATCTGGAGGACATTCGGTATAGCCAAGGGTCTGGCTGAGAGTCAGGAGCAATTCCCTCTGCTGCCCACTTCCCTCATGGAGTGAGCTGAACCACTTGAAGAGCTTGAGAATGTCCTGGAATGTTAACGTACCCCTTACCCAGAGTAATGAGATTGAGACCTTACACCGAAGCACAGTGGCTCTAAAGAATGATGGAAATTTAATTAGCTTCAAACTCTTGTGACCTAAGATCTCATGATTTTGTTTCTTTGTTCTAACAACAATAACAACAACAATAACAACAACAACAACAACAACAACAACAACAAAATTAAAGCTTAAGAGAGTGTGACCCTAGCAACAAGAAGGTAGAGGGTCAAGTTAAATGAGTAAGAAAAGACAAGAAGAGGTAACAACATAAAGGTATTGATTCTCCCTAGGGGCACCTGGGTGGCTCCTTCAGTTAAGTGTCCGACTTCCACTCAGGTCATGGTCTCACCACCATTCGCGGGTTTGGGTCTCACGGTTCGTGGGTTCAAGCCCCACGTCAGGCTCTGTGCTAACAGTGCAGAGCCTGGAGCTTGCTTCAGATTCTGTGTCTCCCTCTCTCTCTCTCTGTGCCCCTTCCCACTTATGCTCCCTCTCTCTCGCTTTCAAAATAGATAAATATTAAAAAAATATTTTAGGGGTGCCTGGGTGGCTCAGTCGGTTAAACGTCCAACTTCAGCTCAGGTCATGATCTCATGGTTCGTGGGTTCGAGCCCCGCATTGGGCTCTGTGCTGACAGCTAGGAGCCTGGAGCCTGCTTCGGATTCTGTGTCTCCCTCTCTCTCTACCCCTCCCCTGCTCACACTCTGTTTCTGTCTCTCAAAAATAAATAAATGTAAAACAAAAATGTAAGAAAAAAATTTAAATAAAGATATTGATTTTCCCTAAATTAACATAGGATTTACTGCAACCCCAACAACAACAAAAAAAAACCCAACAGGATTTTTGGAGTGGTGAAAACTACATTAGTAATTCTAAAGTTTATAAGGAAAAAAGAAAATATTGAAAATATTTGGAAGGAGGAAGAGTAGCCCTACCACATAACAAAACCCTTTACAGAGCTCAAGTAATTAAAATACTGATAGGTGAAC
Source organism: Herpailurus yagouaroundi (assembly GCF_014898765.1). NCBI lineage: Eukaryota > Metazoa > Chordata > Mammalia > Carnivora > Felidae > Herpailurus > Herpailurus yagouaroundi. The sequence continues at coordinate 6,514,268 of NW_024412447.1, read as the reverse complement.
AGGTAATAAAATCAACAAAACAATTAAAAGCACATAAGTAAATTCAGGGGCGCCTGGGTGGCTCAGTCGGTTAAGCATCCAACTCTTGATTTTGGCTCAGGTTGTGATCTCATGGTTCATGGGTTCAAGCCCTGCATAGGGCTTTGCATTGACAGCATGGAGCCTGCTTGGGATTCTCTGCATTCTTCTCTCTCTGCCTCTCCCCTGTTCACACGTGCCCACACACGCTCATGCTCTCTCTCTCTCTCAAAAATAAATGAACATTAAAAAAAAAAAAGGGCCATGAGTAGACCCAAATGCATGCAGAAATCTGGTATGTAATAAAGACAGCATTTTAATTAGAGTGAGGAAAAAAGGGATTTCTCTACAAGTTGCTGGGGCAACTGGACAGACATCTGGGAGAAAAAAGTTGTAACCATACCAAACACCATGCACCAAAAAAAATTTTTTTTAACTTGAGAAGAGATTATTAGAAAATTTTCTTATGATGTTTTAGTGGAGAAGGCCTTTCTAAGTATGGCACAAAACCCAGAAACCATAAATTAAAAGATATAAACAGACCACATAAAAATAAAAAAACCCTGCAAAAGTCTCCATAAGCAAAGATAAACAAGGTGGAGAAATAAACTTGCACCTCAGATGACAGACACAGTGCTTACTTTTTCAAATAGGTAAATAATGTAAACAGATAAATCACAAAAAAGGGTATACACACAGGGCGCCTGGCTGGCTCAGTCGGGGAACATGTGACTCTTGAACTGGGCATTGTAAGTTCATATTCAAACCCCACATTTGTTGTAGAGCTTAATTTTCAAGAAGGAAAAACAAGGGTACACATGTAACCCTTTAAAATATATACTGTGGTTGGGGCTCCTGGGCGGCTCAGTCAGTTAAGTGACCGACGTTGGCTCAGGTCACGATCTCATGGCTCTTGAGTTCAAGCCCCACATCAGGCCCTGTGCTGACAGCTCAGAGCTTGGAACCTGCTTCGGATTCTTTGCCCCCCTCTCTCTCTCTGCCCCTCCCCTGCTTGGGCTCTCTCTCTCTCTCAAAAATGAATAAACTTTAAAAAATTAAAAAACATATATATGTATATATACATGTATACATATATATGTATATATATATATATACATATACATATTCATATATATATATACATATACATATTCTGTGGTCAAACTCACTCATAATATGAGAAATGCATATTAAAATTTAACAGAAGTAGAATGTTGCATCTTTCAGACTGGTGATGACAAAAGTTGGGCAACATCATGGGATCAGGCTGTGAGCAAAAAATTTCTCTCACACCTGCAGCTGGGACTAAAAACTGGTATAACCTCTCTGAAGGGCAACTTCTCAACAGCTGTCAAAATTACAAATGCACATCGTCTCTGAGCCAACAATCTGACTTCTAAGCATTTATTATTCTACAGTTAAGGATGAACATAAAGGACAGTGATTGTAGCAAAATTTATGTTCAGAAACAATCTAAAGGAATGATTTAAATGGCCTTCACCAGGAGTTTGATTATGGTACATCCATCCACACGATGGAATATAAGCAGTCTCCGGGAGTGAGGCAGGTCTGTTTGCACCAACATGGAACAAACCAAGATATAAACAAATAGCAAGAGGCAAAAGTACACAGTGATTTAAACCACATCTGTGCTTTTTAAAGCATATTATCCACACGTCCACTTATACATACAGAAGAAAGTAGATCTCTGTAAGGATATACAGGTATCAGGTGACAGTGGTTGCCTCTGAAGAGAACTAGGCAGCCAGAGAAGGAGAGGCGGGAGGAAACTTACTTTTCATAACAAACTTATGCACCTTTTGAATTTTGTATCATGTCAATCAAAAGATAAATACAGTAATTTTAAAAACAAGTTAAATCGCAGACTGTCTTCTCCAGGTTAACACACTGGATACTGCTTCTCTTTGCTGGAGTGGCAGGAAATCTCCACAGTGTACCTAATCCCAGGAGAACAAAAGAATATGAATGAAGCACCAGAGCACTAAGAATCTCACCCCTGCTCAGCAGCAACTTAACTCTCTTCCTCTCCTTCCTCATTGCTCTAATGTCTCCTCTTCCACTCACCTGTTGTCTGCGTTCCTCTAGCTCTCTCTGTATATTTTCTACCACAGCCACGGCCTCTTCTCCACTTTCCGGGTGATGTTCTCTCACCCAGGTCTGGAACTCTTCCGGTAGGATGGTCAGGAACTGCTCCAGCACCAGAAGCTCCAGGATCTGCTCCTTGGTGTGCAGCTCGGGCCTCAGCCACTCGCAGCACAGCACCCGGAGCTGGCTCAGGGCCTCCCGGGGGCCTGATGCCTCATGGTACTGGAAGTGCCTGAAGCGCTGGTAAAAAGTCTCAAACACTGGAGGGTTGTACTCTTGCATCCAGGTACAGTCTTCTTCTTCCACCTTCACTATTAGAAGGTCTTCTTGCTCCTGTGAAATCTCAGCGGGAGGGTCTAAGTCTATAACTTCCCCAGACTCTGTCATTATCATTCCAACTCAGAGGGATGTCTCTCCAGGTTAGCTGTATCACACAGATCAAATCTGGTTTCTGCTCTTTAAAATCTTCTGAAGGGCAGTTTCATTAGCGTGCAACCTACTGATACATTAGAAAGCATTATTAGCAAAGAAATGACAAAGAGGTCATCTCTACTAAAGATGACCACTCAACAGAGTAATTTACTTTAAAATATAGACAAAATATGGGGCGCCTGGGTGGCTCAGTCGGTTAAGCGTCCGACTTCGGCTCAGGTCATAATCTCACGGTCCATGAGTTCAAGCCCCGCATCGGGCTCTGTGCTGACAGCTCAGAGCCTGAAGCCTGTTTCAGATTCTGTGTCTCCCTCTCTCTCTGCCCCTCCCCTGTTCATGCTCTCTGTCTCAAAAATAAATAAACGTTAAAAAAATGTTAAAATAAAATATAGACAAGATAGCTGTCATTCCACCCATAAAATAACTACTAATACAGAACATTTCCAAAGTTTAAAAAACTTAAATAAGAGGGGCCCCCGGGGGGCTCAGCGGTTAGGTGTCAACTCTTGATTCCAGTTCAGGTCATGATCTCACAGTTGTGAGATGGAGCCTGACGACCTGCTCCGAGCTGAGTGGAGCCTGCTTGGGATTCTCTCACTCCCTCTCTCTCTGGCCCTCCTCTGCTCATGCACTCGCTCTCTCTCAAAATAAACAAGTAAACATTTTTTAAAAACGTAAAGAGCAACAAAACTCTGACATCAGGTCTAACCAAATACAATTTTAATGGTGAAGAGCATTAAATTTCATATAAATAACAGGACAAGACTTACTACTAAGTAGTCCAGACGCAGTCTTTCCTTTTGACTACAAGCCAAACTTACAACACGGGTCAAAAATATTACAATGGTCAAAACTGGTCCTGTCCTTCATGCCACAAGAGCATGACGGACCAACAGGAGACTTCATTGGTTCCGAAGAGAAGCTGAGTTACAAGCACAGATTGGGACCTGTATTCCTCTGAATCGCCCCTGACCCCAAAGACACGGAAAACGGGCCGGTCAAGGTTAGACACAGGATACCCGTCTGGATACAAAACCCATTCTCTTCCCTCAAGGCACCAGTCCCAGGGAGCTCTCCTGGAAGACCAAGCTCTCGCAGCAGGTTGGGAAGATAGGTTTCTTCCTACAAACGGAGAGAAAACCGAAGCCTACACTTCGCAACACTTCCTCGCCGGAAGTAAGCAAGTCCAAGCGTTCCCTGTCCAACGGGGTCGAGCCATCAATCCCACCGCCGAGAGCACTTCCGAGTCCTCTCTAGGAATCCCGGAGGTCCTCGCCTCGCAGCAGGCGGGAGCTGCCCGCCCCAGGCCCCGCCCCGGAGCGGCTGTGGGCCAATCGGCGGGGAGTTGGGGCACTTCCCCGGACGGGGCCGTTCCCCGCCCACCCAACCGCAGGTTCAGCGTCGCTAGAGCCGGGGAGGAAACGGAGCCAGCTGCTCCCCACCTGTGCCTAAAGCCATTTAAACAGCCCGGGCTCCTCCCCTTTGCTTGGGAGTCTGGGCAAGGGACCGGGCCTTAGCTGTCCAGAGTGGTTGCTACGGCAACAGTTGCTACTGTCTGATTGGCCGTGGAACTTGCGCTCCCCCACCCCCAACGCCCTGCGCCCTACTTCGAAGTAGGTTCGTCCCTTCCTGAGAGCCCACAACCCTAATGTCTCTTTAATTTTAAGTCCTTCGTTTTCTTCACCTGATTCCTCGCCTCTGCCCACACCCGGTCTCCAGACACACCCACCTCTTCACCACCGCGGAGAGCTCACAGGGCCTGTCTCCGACGTCAGACCCGGGAGTCCCAGGAGCCTACAACTCCCAGAAGCCCCGCGCGGGCCACGCCCGCTAGCCAATAGGGCCGCGGATCTCTTTGCAGCCTTGGTCTCCAGGGCTTATCAGAGTGCGGGAGGGCAGGGAGGCGTTTCCTTGAGCTCCTCTGCGCAGAAGGAGGGTTGTAGCGGAGCAGGTTGCTCTCCCGGCTGGGAGAGTGACGTCGGAGGCGCCTCATTCCCGTGAAGAAGGGGAGTCGTCCATGCAGGGCTTCTCTAGCCAGAGGATGCCCTTCTTAATAATCTCTCATTTTTGTATCAGGCTTAAATTGACCCTGTGGTATGTTTGGTGGATTGTAGTATTTGTATGGTTTCACTTTTTACGTTTACACTGAGTACTCTTGAACATCGAGCCTTTTGGTCCGTTCAAAATTATGGTGTATGGTGTGAAGTAAAGATCTAACTTCATCTTTTTCCAAGCCATTACCCAGTTGTCTCAACATTTATGAAAAGGGCTATCTTTACCTCCCATTGATCTGTGATGCTGCCTTTATCATATACCAAATCCTCATGTTTTGTGGTCTCTTTCTAGATTTTCTATTCTGTCGCATTGGTCTTTTTGTCAATGTACGTGATAATATGCGGTTTCAATTTATTGAGCATTAATAATTGGTTTTACTATTTCTTACAGAGAACGCCCCCTGCTGTGTTTCTTCTTCAAAGTATTTTTGCTTCTTTAGTTCTTGTCCAAATTAACTATAGATTCAATTTTCCTAGTTCCAGAAATAAATCTGTATTGGGATCATTTTTAATATGTATTCACTTAGGGAGAGTTGACGTTCCTTTTTTTCCCTTTTTAAAAAAATTTATTTTTTTTTTAGAGAGAGCAAGTGTGTGAGCACAAGCAGGAGAGGGGCAGAGAGAGAGGGAGAGAGAGAATTCCAAGTAGGCTCCGTGTTTTCAGCACAGAGTCCTATAAGGGGCTCCATCTCACGAACCATGAAATCATGACCTGAGCCAAAATCAAGAGTCAGGCACTTAACCAACTGAGCCACCCAGGTACCCCAGGGAGAATTGACATTCTTATAAAGTTGGTTTTCCTATCCAAGAACATGGTATGTTTTTCCATTTGTGGAAAAAAACCTAATTGTGGATCCTTTTGGAGTGTTTTAAAGTTTTCTTCATGATTTTGCACATAGTTATGTTTATTCTTAAGTGTTTTATCTTTTTTGTTGTTGTTAATATTGTGAATTGGGTTGCACTGGCTTTTAAAAGTTTGTCTGTTAGTTTTTGTTGTGTAACAAACAACCCCAAACTTAGCAACCTAAAAAAGGAACCACTTATTTTGCTTATGACTCTGTGGGCTGACGATTTGGTCCAGACTTACCTGGCTGGCTTTTCTGCTGGGCTCCTTCTTTTTGTCTGTGTTCAGCTGCCAGTGTGAGGTAAGCAGTTCTCCTGGGGATTAGATGATTGTCACTTGGAGTGCTAGGAGGCATTTAGGCCACACGTTTCCCATCACCCAGCAGCTTAGCTCATACTTCCTCACTTGGTGGTGGCAGGTTACAAAAGCAGAAACCAGAAGTTGCAAAAGTGCTTGATATCCAGGCTTGGAATTCACACGGTGTCACTTCTGTTGGTCAAAGCAAGCCACAAGAGGAGCCCAAATCCAAAGGGTGGGGAAATAGACTCCACTTCTAGAAGGGAGAAACTGCGAAGTCTATTCCTATACATTTTGTTTTACTTTTTTGGCCATTTTTGCCATATACCACAATAAGATACTATGAAGAAGAGAGAAAAGGGTGATGATCCAGTTAGTACTGGAAATGGACTTTTCACATAACGATCAGCCTGCATGGCACAGTAAAAGGTCTAGAAAGTGCTGCTTTATGCACTTTGAATTTTGTCTTTATATTAAACTAGACCTTCAGAGAGCTGAATACTTAAACTATATACTCTTTTCTTCCTTCACAGAATTAGCTATTTTTAATATTTCAAATTTTTATTTAAAATTTAGTTAGTTAACATATAGTGCAATGTTAGTTTCAGCAGTAGAACTTAGTGATTCATCACTTAGATGCAGCACCCAGTGCTCATCACCAGTGCCCTCCTTAATACCCATTACCCATTTAGCTCATCCCCCACCCACCTCCCCTTCAGCAACCCTTCCTTTGTTCTCTAGAGTCAAGAGTCTCTTATGGTTTGCCTCCCTCTCTCTCTTTTTTCCGTTTCCCCTATGTTCACCTGTTTTGTTTCTTAAAGAATTGGCTCTTTTGAATTGTGCTTTGGTACCTGCCATCAGCTAACATTAAGAGGAATTAAAATCCATTAATTTTATTTATTATAGAGATCTTAAAATACCATCCACTATGTCACATAGCCCTTTCCTAGGGTACTCATGGGAAATTTCTCTTCCCACTTAGTATCAAGAATAGCTGGATTTCTCCTAAGCTACTATTAATAGTTTGATTTTACCCAAGTTACACTGCATATCATGTAACTGATCTTGTTTTCCTCTTGCATTGGCTGCTGAGGCTTTTCAGAGCCAAATTGTGAGCTACATTTTGCCAATACATAGGAATTTACAGTAGACAACTTGTAATCTCATTTTATCCCTGGCCCCATCTTATTTATCCTTGCACTATTTTCCTTTTCTCAATTATTTTTTAAAGGTGAAGCAGTGTATCATGATTAGAGCCCATAGTCACACAACCCAGAGGCAGGAGTTCGTAGAACTTGACTGGTAATCAGCTGGTGAGCAGACAACCTTATTGGGAAAAATGCTTGTATTGGGGCACCTGGGTGGCTCAGTGGGTTAAGTATAGGACTTGGGCTCAGGTCATGAGCCCAGGTCACAAACTCAGGTTTGTGAGTTCAAGTCCCACATTGGGCTCTGGGCTGACAGCTTGGGAGCCTGGAGCCTGCTTTGGATTCTGTGTCTCCCTCTCTCTTTGCCTCTCCCCCACTTATGCTCTGTCTCTTTCTCTCTCTCTCTCTCTCTCTCTCTCTCTCTCTCTCTCTCAAAAATAAACATTAAAAAAATTTAATGCTTGTATTGCCCTCATAGTACTTGCTATTTACTTATAGATTCCATAATTAATTATATAAGTGGATATTTTCTGAAGCTAGGTTTGTCTGTACTTAGGGATTTGCATTCTGTCCTTAATTCCCTTGCCCATCCTTGGCCGCCTGACCCTAGTGGAAGCCTTGCCCTGCAATACTGGAAAAGAACTTCTGACTTCCTGCCAGATTGTGATAACATTCCCATAGAGATGAATAAGTGACTTGTACACAGTGTGTGCCTTCAGATATAAACATGGGACCAGTTATGTCATTAAATTGTTATATATTGCTCCAAATTATTAGAATGACAAACCTGAGCCTTGAGAATAGTGAAGTTGTTTCTCCAGAAGTGGATTTGTCATGAAGATTAATCCTGGAAAATCTGCCTTCACCTCTTTCACACCCTGTTAATGTCTAACCAAAACAAATCACAAACAGACTAGTACAACCACTTAGCTGTTAGACCAAAAGTAGGGGTTGACTCCCTATGCTTGTGCACAACTTTTGAATAAATCATTAGTTTATAATTTAAACTTTAGTCCATAGAGATGTCATGGAATTCTGACCTTGAGTGAGACTTTGCATTCATAAAGCAGGATATTAATTGTACTCGTTTAAATAAATGAATTAAAAAAAATTTTTAACGTTTATTTATTTTTGAGACAGAGAGAGACAGAGCATGAACGGGGGAGGGTCAGAGAGAGAGGGAGCACAGAATCTGAAACAGGCTCCAGGCTCTGAGCAGTCAGCACAGAGCCCAACGCGGGGCTCGAACTCACAGACTGTGAGATCATGACCTGAGCTGAAGTCGGACGCTTAACCGACTGAGCCACCCAGGCGCCCTAAATAAATGAATTTTTAAATGAATTTACTTATAACATATAACTTGTATAATTCCTCACTTGTTAAATAAATACTGCAGATGATTTAATGTAAATGTTAAACTAATGTACAGTATTTCTCATTTCAATTGTATGATTTATTTTCTGAACATTGTTGAAATATAAATATGAAACATGTAAAACATGATTACTGTATTTTTATTATATATTCTGTTTCTTGAAGCAAGAAAAAAAACACTAGAAAAAATTTTCCACTATTAAATAGCTACATTATTTTCTGCTTCCTACTTTTCTGAGTACATGGGGTCGAGAGATTCAGCTATTCCCATGATACTTAAATAAGTCTTTGGTATTTATATTTTCAAACAGACTATAATTAAGAGTTTACAGTCACGTAGGGACGGCTGATTGGCTCAGTCGGTAGAGTGTGTGACTCAATCTCAGGGTTGTGAGTTTGAGCCCCATGTTGGGTTAGAGATTTTTTAAAAGTTATAGCCACATAATAGAGTCCCACGGTCAAATCATATCTTCATAAAATATTTTTTAATGAAGTTTAAAAAATGACGAAAATTCCAATTTGTCATTTACTCCTATTGCAGACTGAATTCAAGCTTAGTTTCAAGTGCTTGGAGGGAAGATGCTTATGGTAGACCCTCATTCCTTCCACAGTTTCCCCTGAGATACAACTCTGCTTCACATCGTCATCTCACACAAAATGTTTATGTGTCCTTATAAGGACATAGATTATCTATTTACACACAATATTTAAATTCTGTACTGGTCAGGGGCGCCTAAGTGGCTCATTCGGTTGAGCGTCTGACTCTTTAAAAAAAATTTTTTTTTATGTTTAGTTATTTTTGAGAGCGAGAGAGACAGAGCATGAGTGGGAGAGAGGCAGAGAAAGAGGGAGACACAGAATCTGAAGCAGCCTCCAGGTTCTGAGCTGTCAGTGCAGAGCCTGATGTGGGGCTAGATCCCATGGACCGGGAGATCATGACCTGAGCCAAAGTCAGCCACTTAACTGACTGAGCCACCCAGGTGGCCCGAACTTCTGACTCTTGATATCAGCTCAGGTCATGATCCCAGGGTCATGGGGTCATGCTCAGTGCAGAGTCTGCTTCAGATTCTCTCTCTATTCCCTCTGCCCCTCTCCTCCTGACAAATAAAAAGTAAAAGAAATAAATTTTGTACTGGTCAGAAAGGTTCATCTGATTGGTGCTTTTCAATTCGTGTGTACACAAATTACCTGTGGATCTTTCCAAAATACAGATTCTGATTCAGTAGGTCTGGAGCAAGGCTTGAAATTCTGCATTTCTAACAAGCTTCCCAGAAGTGCCAGTGCCAGTGCTGTCTCCATGCTTGGAGAAACAAGGCCTCATGTAACCCTGTCACCTGTGGGTGTGTGACTTGGTGCCATAGCAGAAAAGGTAAAAAAAGGAAAAGAAGAAAGAAAGAAAGAAAGAAAGAAAGAAAGAAAGAAAGAAAGAGAGAGAGAGAGAGAGAAAGAAAGAAAGAAAGAAAAAGAAAGAAAGAGAAAAAGAGAGAGAAAGAGGGGAAGGAAGGAAGGAAAGAAAGAAAGAAAACTTTTCTTGGATGAGGTGAAAATTAAGTCATCATGCTACCCAATTTCTGATATAAATGCTTCATGGAAATTTTTTATGACTAAGGAAGAGGGTGAAGTTTCATTAGAAATGAACATTAACTTTTTTTGAGCGTGCAGGGAAGTGACAGAGAGAGGGAGAGAATGGAAATCTCAAGCAGGCTCCCCACATGGTGACATTATGACCTGAGCTAAAATCAAGAGTCTGATGCTTAACCAACCGAGCCACCCAGGCACCCCTGAACATTAACATGTTTTATGATGCAGATTATGGGTGAAACTCCTTATAGGGAATTCCATTCATGAGGACAAGCTCTTTTCAACAAGGCTGTAAAGCTGTTTCTGCATTCCATAACTCAGTCTACAGTAAGAGCCCTTGATTAGTCTGTTTACAATGAATAATTCTCTACAACTCTATACACCAGCTGTTTTCTTTGGTCTTTGTCCTTGTAGCAATAATAAAAGGAAACTAATTTGTATTGTTTGAACTCAAGGCAGGGAGCAAGCTGCCTTCTATTTCTTCTGCCTCAACCTCAAACAATTATCTCCGTCTTCATTTCTCCTCGTTATATTCCTTTTTTGATATCTCATATTCTTACATTTAAAAAATATTAATGAAAAGAAAACAACACAAAGACCCTGGAACCGTGAGGAAGAAATGGGTGTACATACATAGACTGTGCCCATCACCTCCCTTCTTTTCTTCCTCAGGGAAAAGTACTTTTTCTTAGGAACTATGGAGAGTTTGGCCTTTTGGCTTTTCTCTTTCTTTAAAATTCTGCCCTGTTCTGGGGTGCCTGGGTGGCTCAGTGGGTTAAGCGTCGACTTCAGCTCAGGTCATGATCTCACAGTTCATGAGTTTGAGCCCCGCATAGGGCTCTGTGCTGGCAGCTCAGAGCCTGGAGCCTGCTTGGGTTTCTGTGTCTCCCTCTCTCTCTGCCCCCACCCCTGCTCAGGCTCTGTCTCTCTCTCTCTCAAAAATAAATACTAAAAATTTTTTTTAATTTTGCCGTTTTTTACCTCCAAGTTCTTTAGAAAGTGTTTTATTTATATAGTCAATATGATGCCAAACACAGATATAATCGAAACCAGCGAAGCATAGGAAAGAAGAGGGAGAAGGTGGCAGCAGTGTCCATACTGATATTCAAAAGTGAGGGAGAGCGAGTAAATGATAGAACAGAAGGGTTGAGCTTCGAAGAGGACAAAGTCCTTGGCAACTTTGATGCCTAAGTGTAGGACATTGCAAGGGAGCTGCACATAGGAAAGCTTAATGTCAGGGGGATTTATTGGAATTTATTTAATCTATTGGGGATTTGTTGCCTATAAACTTATCTACACCTTTTTTTAAAACGTTTTTAAGTTTATTTATTTTGAGAGAGAGAGAGCGAGTGTGTGAGGGGGGGACAGAGAGAAAGAGAGAATCCCAAACAGACTCCACACCATCAGCATAAGCCTGACTCAGGGCTCCAACCCATGAACCACAAGGTCATGACCTGAGACAAATCAAGAGTCCGCGGACTGAGCCACCAAGGCACCCCTATCTAAACTATTTTTTAATTGTTTTTTTATATTTATTTATTTTTGAGACAGAGAGAGACAGAGCATGAACAGGGGAGGGGCAGAGAGAGAGGGGGACACAGAATGGGAAGCAGGCTCCAGGCTCTGAGCCATCAGCCCAGAGCCTGACGCGGGGCTCGAACTCACGGACCGCGAGATCGTGACCTGGCTGAAGTCGGACGCTTAACCGACTGAGCCACCCAGGCGCCTCTAAACTATTTTTTAATTAGAACATTTCTTCAGCTCACATGGACATTTTAAGTTTTAATCTCCTGGGGAAATCTTTCACTATACCCTCCCCATCAGCCATGGCTGATTATGTCTACCTCTGGGTCATACAAATGTACTGTGCGTACATGCAAAGTATTACATTCACCACCCTGTCCTGTAAGGATTTAAGTATCTAACTCTCTTAGGAGCCTGAGGATAGAGACTATTCCTACTCAGTTTAATACCTATGGAGTCGAGCACGATGCCTTGGCATGTTGCAGGTAACTCTACAAACCTTTCTTGCATAAATACCACATTGATAGATGACCGTTTACCACTCATCGTATAGTTGGACCTTTTTCCTACAACTAAAGTTACAAAACTTTTTTCACAGACGATGTGTTTAAAAAATGACATTCAAGTTGTAAAATAAGAGTGTCATTTAGTTCTGTTAAGCTGAACGACTAAAAGCTCCACCAGAACGGTACACACGCACCAGAGCGTCTCTGGAAGTGGCAGGACGGCAAACCACCGAGATGGGTCTCACTCCTCCTGGGCGCCTAGAGAGGCTCCGGAAATGCCCGGGAGGGGTGGGCACCGCAGGGAGTCGGTGACGCACTTCCGGCAAGATTTTATTCGTACTTTTGGTCACCTGGCGCCGCGGGTCGTGGTTGGACTAACTGCGGGTAGGAGGAGTACCGGAGGGGGCCGGGCCGGATAGGGCCCCGCTTGAGACGGGACAGTGGGGACCCGCCGCTCTGGGAAGGTCCGATGATTTCCGTGGCTTTTTGCAGGGTTTGTTGTCTTATCACTTGAAGGCAGAACTCCGGAAAAGTCAGCACGTGCTGGAGAAAGATGAGTTCGAGCTTGACCGCGAGTCAAGTCAGTGACTCCGAGGCAGGAGCCTGGATGGCAGCTGAGAAGTATAGGGTCGCCGCGCCGTCTCTGCGTGATGGACTTTTGATAGTGAAAGTGGAGGAAGACTCACCCGGAGGTCAGGAGTCGGACCTGCCCGCGGACTGTCAGGATTCCGAAAAGTCGCGGCAGCAGTTTAGGCGGTTCCGTTACCAGGAGGTGGCTGGACCCGAAGAGGCGCTAAGCCGGCTCAGGGAACTTTGTCGCCGGTGGCTGAGGCCTGAGATGCATACGAAGGAGCAGATCCTGGAGCTGCTGGTGCTGGAGCAGTTCCTGAGCATCCTGCCCCAGGAGCTCCAGGCCTGGGTGCGGAAGCACTGCCCGCAGAGCGGGGAGAAAGCTGCGGCCGTGGTGCGCGCTTTTCAGAGAGCGCTTGATGGGGCCTCACCCCAGGTGAAGAGTGAAAGTGTTCTGGTGGTAGGGGTGTGAGGAATAGAGGTACACGGGGTGCTAAGGGTTTCAGGCCTTTTTTCCTTGCTACATTTTTGAGCTTCAGGGTGTACATGAAACTTTCTTTCTGTAGTGACAAATAAATCTATCCAGGAAATGATCTTTGAGTTAATAGACTTCTGAGCACAAAACCAACGTGGGAGTATTGTTTACCCATTGTAAGACCGCCTCTTGTGTAACTAGATTATTTGCGGAAGAAAGGTGTCAGGATGGAAAGTGGCTTCATGTCGTTAACTACTTAGCAATAACTGAGCACTTTGAATGTGAGGTTCCCTTTTTGCTTTTTAACAGTTTGGTGACCCCCTCCTACAATTGATAATGGTACCTGGGAGAGTGGTGTGGGGCTGTAATGGAGGTAACTGATCATGCCTGTGTGATGAAACCTCCATAAAAATCCCAATAGTGTGAGATTCAGACAGCTTCCAATTGGTGAACACATCCATATACCTGGAAAGTGGCAAACTCCAACTCTACGGGACAGAAGCTCCTGTACTCAGGACCCTCCCAGACCTCATTGTGTGTCTCTTCATTTTGCTATTTACTGTATCCTTTATCATATCTTTTTGTAATAAACTGGTAAACCTAAGTGTTTCCATCAGTACTGTGAGCTGTTCAAGCAGAGAATTTAATTGGTAGGGGGAGGTCATGGGAACCTTTGATTTGTGGCCAAGTCGGACAGAAATTGTGGGTAACCTGGAGACCTACTACTTGAGGTTGGCTTCCAAAGTTGGGAGGGGTGAGTGGTCTTGTGGGACCAAGCCCTTTACCTGTGGGATCTGACTGTATCCAGGTAGATAGTGTCAGAATTGAGTTACACTTGAAGACACCTAGCTGGTATCACAGAATTATTTGATGTGTGGAAAACCCCTATATGTGGTGTCAGAAGTGAAGAAGTATTGTAGTGAAAGTATTCAGAGTATTGACAGTAGAAGAGACACACAGAAGTGTGATTTTTTTTTTTTTCCCTTTACCAGGAAGCAGAGGAGAGGCTCAGTTAAAAAACAAATGTTATTATACTCAGATTTAGAAATAGGAGGCACAGCACAACACTCAGGACTTCCTGGGAAGGACACCAGGGGTGGTCAGGAGGCAGAAGACTGGAGCAAGGGGAAGGTTTAGGCCAGCGTCTCTACTGAGGTTTCCCAAGGAAACACACAGGGCAGGGGGATCTGTTTAAGATTGGTTGGTCTGGATAATTTCAGCATGCTCTAACCTATAGAGCTGGTCCCCAGTTGCCCTGAAACCTGGCCCTAGGATGATTGAGGCAGAGTAATGTGGCATCCTGGAGTGTATATGCCAGGTAGAGGAGGTATTGCTTGAGATAAGCAGTCTTGGCTGAGCCCTTTGCTCTAAGAATTGGCTAGCCCTGGGAGGGGCAGTCTCCCTAGACAGATTTTTAACATACAGAAAAATTTTAAATGTATTTCCCTTTCCTGTCATTTAGTGAGAGATCCTTGAAGTCAATTTGTGACCCATCACTAGACAAACATGTTCGCACACCAATGTTAGAACCTTCCCTTTCTAAGAACTGTGGCTTTACCTTCTGTGAATGGTCAACTTCCATTTAAATAAGTTATCTCAAAATGTCATCTTGCCAGATAATTATCTTATTGTGCAATGTTCAAGGGAAGGGAAAGTAGATTTTACTGAGCATCCGCTGTCAGGGAGGTACCTTCATCTTCTTAAATTTATGTCCATTTCACGCACGAGGTAACCGTATCTCACAGCCAGCACTGGAATTTGGCACTTTCTGGTTACCTGTACATTTTTAATCTGTATCCGACTTCCATTTTGATAAATCACAGTGATATAACTCAAATGAAGATTTTGCTCTTACCCCAAATTAGTGTGGATAGTCCACGGAAAGAAAGGCTTTCCAGGATTGCAAGAGAATTTCAGCCTCTGTCTTTGTTACTCTGAAACTCCAGTTAGTACAACACTCACTGGAACAGACTCGACAGCCATGGTTATTACTTGATTCCCAGGGCTTCCTGCTCAGGGTTTGCAGACTCCTCTGGAGTCTGGCCTCGTCCTGAGATTAACAGTCACTTATGCTGTCCTGGGACAGCAGGTGCTGAGTGGAGGTCTCGTGTTGTTTCAGGAGTTGGTGAAGATTGAGAATGTGGCTGTGTCTCTAAACTGTGAGGAGTGGGAGCCTCTGGACCCAGCTCCGAGGGAGTTCTGCTGGGAGAGCGCACAGGAGGATCATAGGACCTCGGTCTCACTGGTCTCGCCGAGTAAGTGCTGGCTTTGTTTCTAGCTGTGTGTGATCTGTCTCTGAGCCAGTCACACACCCATGTTGAGAGCCATGGAGTCTCTTTTGTCACCCCACTGGGACCTTGCTGTTCTGTATTGTTAGGTGAGAGATTCAGCTTTTTATTTTGGTTCATTTTAAATAAAATGCATACAGAAAAATATAAAAAATATAACAGGCACCTTATATCTACCACCCAGGTTTATCATATTTTAATATTTGGCCCTAATGGCTTCATTCTACCTCCCTTCCCGCCCCCCCCCCCCCGAGAAAAAAATGTAACAACTGTAGATGAAACTCTGGATACCCTCCCTCAAGCTGTTCCCCTCACTCTTTCTTCAGAGGTAACCAGTATCCTGATTCTGGTACTTATTTCCATGCATGTTTTATATTTTCTACATGTACATGTAGCTACATGTGCACATTATGTGTGTACTTCTATATGCAAAAATGTGTATATAAACTGTATATGAACAGAAATACATATACTTGTAAACATATATAGTATTTTTAAATGTTTTGATGCTGTATAAATTATATTGCTGTATGATTCTTTTGCACCTTGCCTTTCTTTTTTTTTCCCCATTACATTTTTGGGATTTATCCATGTTGGCACATGTAGCTCTAGCTCACTCATTTTAACACTTATATCTTTCATTGTATGACTTGTCCAAAATTCATTTATCTACTGTCCTCCATCAGTGGACATCAAGGCTTCTAGTTTTTCACTGTTACAAATAGCATTGCCTCAAACATACTTGAATCCTTCTGTGTTCATATATAGGAACGTATATAGGAACTATAGAGAATAGACTTAGGCGTGTTTGCCCATCTTACTGTTCAGAAGGCAGGAGTGCAACCAGTTTGTACTCCTACCAGAAATACATGAGAATTCTTCCTTCTCTACATCCTTACTGACATTTGGTGCCTGGCTGATGGCATGATGTCGCAACACAGTAGCTCACATGTTCCTTTTAAAATGTTACATCACGCCTCTGCTCAGAGCCTGCAGTGGCTTTCTATTTCATGCAAAGGAAAAGCCTGTGTTGCCTAATGTGACAAGGCCCCGTCACCCTGCATACCCCTCTCCTACGCTGCCCCTCGCTCATTGTGCTTCAGCCCCACTGACCTCCCTGTTCCTTGACCATGGCAGGCATCCTGCCTCCTGTTCTTCGCTTTATTTGATCCTTCCACCTGGAATATTCTTTTTTTTATATATTTATTTATTTTTGAGAGAGAGAGACAGTGTGAGAGGGGAAGGAGCAGAGAGAGAGGGCTACAGAGGACCCAAAGTGGGCTCCACACGGTCAGTGCAGAGCTCGATGTGGGGCTTGAACCCACGAACTGTGAGATCATGACCTGAGCTGAAACCAAGAGTTGGACGTTTAACCAACTGAGCCACCTGAGTAACATTCTTCCTTCAGATCTCCACTGAGCAAACTCCTTGACTTGTCTCCAGTCTGTGCTCAGATCTCACTTTTCAGAGAGGCCTGACCTGACTATCATGTTTAATAGTGCAGTTTGCCTTTCCACTGTCCCCTCCTCCCACACTACTGTCCAATCCCTTACCTTCCTCAACTTGGTCCACAGCATTCATCACCCTCTGACGTCCTATAGAATTTACTTTCTGTTTATCTATTGTCTGACCACATCTTCTAGAATGTAAACTCCACAAGGGGAGGGGTTTTTGTTTGGTTCTAATATATCCCAAGCAGTTGGAACAGATAGTGCTTGGCAGGTACTCAATAAATACTAGTTGGGTTAATGAATGAATAGTATCTTGTTGTTTTAACTTACATTTCCCTGATTGGTTCTGGGTTAAATCTTTTCAGATTTTTTTTTTTTTTTTTTTTTTTTTTGCGTGGGGGAGGCATTCTGTGAATTGTCTGTATCCTGTCTCCCTTCCTTTCCTCCATTTTTTTTTATTGCTTTGTGGCAGTTCTTTATATTTTCTGTATTAACTCTTTGTTATTTTACTATAAAGTAAGCTAGAAAAAAGAAAATGTTATTAAGAAAATTGTAACGAAGGGAAAATACTTTTACAGTGCTGGACCAACTTTACCAAAAAATTCTGTGCATGACTGGGCCTTCACAGGTCAAACCCTTGTTCAAGTGTCAACTATAGTCAGGTTTTTTGATCTTTTACTTTATGGTTTGTGTTTTTCCAACCTTTGGAAAATACAAGGCCCTTCTCAGTCTTGATTCCATCTTTGCAGAGGCAACTTTAATATCTTTTTTGTGTTTTTCACTGATATTTATTTTCATATTCCTAAATAGGATGCTTATTCTGCTAATTTTCCCCCGATTTCAGGTATTACTTCTTGACTGTCTCCTGAGGGAGACGGGACCATGCACACATTTAGCAGTCTGTAATTCTCTCATTATAGTTAAATCAGTTCTTTTGCATATTGATACAATGTTTCAATATCCTACCCATGTAAATACTACCTGTAACCTGTATGATTACATGTCTTTTATTTTACAACTTCTAATTTTCTCTGGAATTAATAATGCCTCATTTTGCATGTGCTGCCTTTCTACCTATTGAACACCAGTCTACCCACAGTCTCCCTGTTAGAAATGTAAAACTGTATGTTCAAATGTATCAGGTATGCTATCAGTTTCATAGTCCCCTTGGAGGAAGCCTGCAGAAACTTCTGCTCCAGTGTGAATGGGCTTCCCTCCAGGCCTGCCACACGGCTGTCGTCCTAAGAACCTTCTTTGACTATCACTCTGGAATTCCTTTTCTCTTTCCTGAACCCCACACCATTCTCTTCCTAGGTTTACCCCCTTCGATTTGATGGAGAACATCTTCCAGTATCTTCCAGAGAACATATTCTTGGGAGCTTAATTTTTTGAAAGTTTGCCTGAAAATGTCTGAAAATGTCTCTATTCCTCTCCTACATCCAGATCATAGGATGGCCGGATTCCCCATTAGAAATGATTTTACCATTGAATTTTGAAGACTGAATTTTCTAGTTAGCTTGCCATGTTGCTACTGAGAAATTGGATGCCATTGTGATATTTTATCCTTGGTGTGTGATGTTTGTTCGAAAGCCTTTAGACTCTCTTCTTTATTCCTGCTAGTATGAAGTTTCAGAATGGGTGCAGCTTAGTGTGAAGGAGGCTTTTTGTTTTGTTTTGTTTTTTGTTTTTGTTTTTTTGCATTCATTGTTGAGTAGTAGGTGGGTCCTTGTAACATAGACACCCACACTTTGAATTCCGAGAAATTTAAAAAAAAAATTTTTTTTTAATGTTTATTGATTTCTGAGAGTGAGAGAGACAGAGCATGAGTGGAGGAGGGGCAGAGAGAGAAGGAGACACAGAATCCGAAGCAGGCTCCAGGCTCTGAGCTGTCAGCACAAAGCCCAACCCTGGGCTTGAACCCACAAACCTCGAGATCACGACCTGAGCCGGAGTCAGACGCTTAATTGACTGAGCCACCCAGGTGCCCAAGAAATTTTTTATGGTATTGTTTTATCTGTCTGTCTTTCTATCTATCTATTTTTATCTCATTATTTTTTTCCTGTTTTCTTTCTGGGATTTCTGTTCATTGGATGTTGGAACTCATGGACTGATCGCATCAGGTTCTTCTCTGCCCCTTCTCATTTCTTTATCTTTTGTTTCACATTCTGGGAGATCTCCTTAGCTTTGTTTTCCAGCTGTTAATACTGAAATATTTCTGCTCTCATTGATATTTTCAGGAGCCTTTTCTTGTTCTTTAAATATTCCTTTTCTTATAGCCTCCTTGTTTCCTGGATGCAATATCTTGTCTTATTTACCTGAGAGTGTTAACTGTAGATCATTAGATTTTCTGTTTTACACATTGCATGTTTCCTCAGCACTTATATTCGAGGTTTTCCTGAAATGTTGGTAACTTTTCACTTTCCATTTGTTTTTGTTTTTTTAATTTTTTTTAACGTTTATTTATTTTTGAGACAGAGAGAGACAGAGCATGAACAGGGGAGGGTCAGAGAGAGGGAGACACAGAATCTGAAACAGGCTCCAGGCTCCGAGCTGTCAGCACAGAGCCCGACGCGGGGCTCTAACTCACAGACCGCGAGATCATGACCTGAGCCGAAGTCGGATGCTTAACCAACTGAGCCACCCAGGCGCCCCTTCACTTTCCATTTGTATGTAATAGTCAAACATAAGCATTCTGACTGAAAACTCTGTATTGGGGTAGGATTGCGACCTGGTGCTTTTATTGCCCTGACTTACTCATTCCATAACTGGAAGCCCGTACCTCCCATTTTGCCCAACCTTTTCCCCCCTCCCCTTTGGCAACCATCAGTTTGTTTTCTGTATTTATAGATCTGATTCTGCTTTTTGTATATTCTTTTTCTTTTTTTAGATTCTGCATATTAGTGGAATCATATGGTGTTTGTCTTTCTCAGTCTGACCTGTTTATTTATTTGTTTTTAATTTGTTAAGTTTGTTTTTTAAAGTAGGCCCTACACCCAACATGGGCTTAAACTCACAACCTTGAGATCAGGAGTCACATGCCTACCATGAGCCAGCAGGCACCCCGTGACTTATTTAGCATAATACCTTTTAGGGCCATCTGTGTTATTTTATCCTTTTTTATTACTACATAATATTCCATCGTGTATATATTATCACATTTTCTTTATTCATCTACTGATGGACCTTTAGGTTACTTCCATAGTTTGACTATTGTAAACAATGCTGCAATAAATGTAGGAGTGCATACATCTTTTTGAATTAGTGTTTTCATTTTCTTTGGGTAAATACCTGATAGTGGAAATATTGGATCATATGGTATTTCTCTTTTTAGTTTTTTGAGGAACCTCAATACTGTTTTCCATAGTGGCAGCACGAATTTACATTACATTCCCACCAACAGTGCATGAGAGTTCCTTTTTCTCCACATCCTCACCAACACTTGTTATTTCTTGTCATACTGATTTTAGGCATTCTAACCAGTATAAGGCGATATCTCCTTGTGGTTTTGATTTGCATTTCTCTGATGATTAGTGATGTTAAGCATCTTTTCATGTGTCTGTTGGCCATCTCTATGTCTTCTTTGGAAAGATGTCTTCAGGTCCTCTGCCCATTTTTTTTTAATGTTTATTTATTTTTGAGAGAGAGAGAGCATGAGTGGGGGAGGGACAG
The DNA here is from genome assembly GCF_014898765.1 of Herpailurus yagouaroundi. Lineage (NCBI taxonomy): Eukaryota > Metazoa > Chordata > Mammalia > Carnivora > Felidae > Herpailurus > Herpailurus yagouaroundi. The sequence continues at coordinate 6,493,931 of NW_024412447.1, read as the reverse complement.
AGAGAGAGAGACACAGAATCTGAAACAGGCTCCAGGCTCTGAGCTGTCTGCACAGAGCCTGATGTGGGGCTTGAACCCATGAACTGTGAGATCATGACCTGAGCCGAAGTTGGATACTTAACCAACTGAGCCACCCAGGTGCCTCTAGGTCCTCTGTCTATTTTTAAATTGGATTGTTTATTTTGGTGTTGAGTTGTATAAATTCTTTATATATTTTGAATATTAATCCCTTATCAGATATATCATTTGCAAATATCTTCTCTTATTAAGTAGGTTGTCTTTTTGTGTTGTTAATGGTTTCCTTTGCTATGCAGAAGCTTTTTTTTTTTTAAGATTTTATTTTTGGGGTGCCTGGGTGGCTCAATTGGTTAAGCGTCCAACTTCAGCTCAGGTTATGATCTCGAGAGCCAGCTCAGAGCCTGGAGCCTGCTTCAGATTCTGTGTCTCCCTCTCTATTTGCCCCTCCCCTGCTCGCACTCTGTCTCTGTCTCTCTCAAAAATAAATAAAACATTTCAAATATTTTTTTTTTATTAAAAACAAAAGATTTTATTTTTAGCTAGACTCTACACCCATCATGGGGCTCGAACCCACAACCCTGAGATCAAGAGTCACATGCTCCGCCAACTGAGCCAGCCACATGCCCCCTGCAAACGTTTTTTTTTTTTATTTTGATGTAGTCCCAATATCTTATTTTTGCTTTTGTTTCTTTTGCCTTAGGAGACATATGTAGAAAATAGCTGACGTCAGAGAAATTACTGCCTATGCTCTCTTCTAGGAGTTTTATGGTTTCAGGTCTCACATTTAGGTTTCTAATCCATTTTCAGTTTATTTTTGTGTATGGTGTTAAAAAGTGATCTGGTTTCATTCTTTTACATGTAGCTATCCAGTTTTTCCAACATAGTTTATTGAAAAGACTGTATTTTCCCTGTTGTATATTCTTGCCTCCTTTGTCATTGATTGACCATATAATCGTGGGCTTATTTCTGGGCTGTCTATTCTGTTACATTGATCTGCGTCTATTTTTATTCCTGTACCATACTATTTTGATTACTACAGATTTGTAGTAGATCTTTTTTTCTTTTTAAAATTTTATTTTTAAGTGATCTTTGCACCCATTAATAGCCCCAAGATTAAGAGTTGCATGCTCCACCAACTGAGCCTGCCAGGCATCCCTGTAGTATATCTTGAAACTGGTATTGTGATACCTCTGGCTTTGTTCTTTCTCAAGATTGCCTTGGCTATCAGGTGCTGTTTGGGGGAATTTCCATATGTCAGGCCTGGGCTTGCAAATTTTACCATAGAGAGATTTATTCAACAAATATTTTTATTGTCTGCAATAAGCCAGATGCTGTTCTTTTTTTTTCTTTTAATGTTTATTCATTTTTGAGAGAGAGGGAGAGCCTGAGTGGGGGAAGGGTAGAGAGAGGGGAGGACAGAGGATCTGAAGAAGGCTTTCTGCTGACAGCACAGAACCCGATGCAGGGCTCAAACTCACGAACTGAGAGATCATGACCTGAGCTGAAGTCAGACGCTTAACTGACTGAGCCACCCAGGCACCCCCGCCAGGTGCTCTTCTAAGTGCTGGGGACGCATTAGGGAACAAAACCTATGAATCCCCTGTCACAAAAATCCCCGCCCTTTCTTGGAGCTCATGGTTTGGGACGTGAGCAGAGAACAGCACTGAGGTTCTACCAATTGTGTGTCTGTTTTCACTTGATTCTCCTGATGTGAAAGTGGTCCCTGTCCCCTGTTCTCAGCTGTACCTGGTGTCCCCAGTCCAGAATTTATGTGGTTCAGTCTCCCTGGGGAGTAAACTGCAAAAATTCTGGATTTGGGGTGGAATCTGGTGGCTTACCTGCTCCTTTATATAAAGACTTGCAGTCAGTCCTAGATTTGTCTCCCACCCAGACCCCACCTCCAGACATTGGAGGCATGGGGTGTGTCTGTTACTATAACCTATCACATGAATACAATTTCTCTTGTTAAACCATCCTCCATTCATGGGGTACAGGCTGTCGTGCCCTTCTTGACACCCCTTCCTGATATTGTGTCTTCTGCAATGCTGGAGTGGGGCAGGGGGAAAGAGATGGGTGTGTGGGTATAGGCACAAGTGTAAAAGGAAAGAATGGGGTTTGTACAGGTAAATATGAGTACATTTGGCAGGTTAATTAAAATCATTTAACTTGAAGGGCTCCTGGGTGGCTCAGTTGGTTAAGGGTCTGGCTTCGGCTCAGGTCATGATCTCGCGGTCTGTGAGTTCGAGCCCCACGTCAGGCTTTCTGCTGACAGCTCAGAGCCTGGAGCCTGTTTCAGATTCTGTGTCTCCCTCTCTCTCTGTCTCTCCCTGCTCTCGCTCTGTCTTTCTCCCTCTCTCAAAAATAAACATTACAATTAAAAAAAATAAAATCATTTATCTTGAGGAGTGGTTCATTGAGAATGTTAAAAAGGTTTGGGAGGGTGCTTATTTTTTTGCAGGCACTTGCTTATTTTACTCTTGCACCAGCATGAAATGTCACCCTTTTTTCTTTCTTTTCTTTTTTTTTTTATTGTATTTAAATTCAAGTTCTTTAACATATAGCGTAAAAACGGTTTCAGGAGTAGAATTTAGTGATTCATCCCTTACATATGACACCCAGTGCTCATCATAACAAGTGCCCTCCTTAATGCCCATCCCCCATTTAGCCCATCCCCCCACTCACCTCCCCTCAAGCTACCCTCAGTTTGCTATCTATTTAAGAGTCTCTTCGAAGATGTGGAGAAACGGGAACCCTCTTGCATTGTTGGTGGGAATGCAAACTGGTGCAGCCGCTCTGGAAAACAGGGTGGAGGTTCCTCAAAAAATTAAAAATAGATCTACCCTATGACCAGCAATAGCACTGCTAGGAATTTACCCAAGGGATACAGGGGTGCTGATGCATAGGGGCACTGGTACTCCAATGTTTATAGCAGCACTTTCAACAATAGCCAAATTATGGAGAGAGTCTAAATGTCCATCAACTGACGAATGGATAAAGAAGATGTGGTTTATATATACAATGGAATACTACTTGGCAATGAGAAAGAATGAAATCTGGCCATTTGTAGCAACATGGCTGGAACTGGAGAGTGTTATGCTAAGTGAAATAAGTCAGGCGGAGAAGGACAGATACTGTATGTTTTCACTCATATGTGGATCCTGAGAAACTTAACAGAAGACTAGGGGGGAGGGGAAGGGGGAAAAAATTACAGAGAGGGAAGGAGGCAAACCATAGAAGACTCTTAAATACTGAGAACAAACTGACGATTGATGGGGGTGGGGGGGAGGGGAAAGTGGGTGATGAGCATAGAGGAGGGCACCTGTTGGGATGAGCACTGGGTGTTGTATGGAAACCAATCTGACAATAAATTATATATATAAAAAGAGTCTCTTACGGTTTGCCTCCTTCTTTTTATTTTTGAATGTTTCAGGTTTGGAAACCAGAACGGAGAACAAAGACTTTATTCCAAAACAAGAAATTTTAGAAGAAGTAGAGCCGCAGGGGCAGCTACAAGAAGGGTCCCACAGGAAGGCTCCCCCTGGATGTAGTGACACTGGTGAGATAGGGGTAGAAAAGCAGTCAAGAAATCCCTCATCATTGAAACTGGAAAATTCTCCTGAAGAGGAAGGACTCCCCCGCACCGCAGATCTCAAGAATGGTCCCACGGAGGAGGGAGACTTCAGACATGGCCAACTTGGGAACAGGGCCAGAAGTTCAAACTCTGTTCTTTGTCAGCACGTGCAGGCCACAGGGAGGCCCGTTGACCACAATGACCTGGGGGACAGTTGTACACAGAGTTCAGAGCCGGTAAAGCATCACACAGTGAAACCTCCCCGCTCCTTTGACAGCGAGGAACAGCTCCACAGTGCAGACCTCTTTAAGACCCAGCGACAGCTCCGTGAAGAAAGGCCGTATAAATGCGGGAACTGTGAGAAGAGTTTCAAACAGCGTTCTGATCTTTTTAAACACCAGAGAATCCACACGGGGGAGAAACCCTACCAATGCCAAGAGTGCGGGAAGCGCTTCAGTCAGAGCGCTGCCCTGATCAAACACCAGAGGACACACACGGGTGAAAAGCCCTACACCTGCCCTAAGTGTGGGGACAGCTTCCGGCAGAGCTCCCATCTCACCCGGCACCAGAGGATCCACATAGGAGAGAAACACTTCGAGTGTCACGAATGCGGGGAGACCTGCCGTATTTCCAACCGTTTTAGACATCAGAGAATTCACAAAGGGGAGAGACCCTACACGTGTGAGGAGTGTGAGAAGAGCTTCAAACGGTGCTCAGACCTCTCTAAACACCAGAGGGTCCACACTGGGGAGAAGCCGTATGGGTGTTCTGTGTGTGGGAAACGCTTCAGCCAGAGTGCAACCCTCATTACGCACCAGAGGACTCACACTGGGGAAAAACCTTACAAATGTCTTGAATGCGGGGAAAGCTTTAGACAGAGTCCACACCTTATCCGACACCAAAGGATCCATAGAAATAAAGTCCCACCGTTTTGACATGGCTGCTGCTTGGGCTGTTTTGGTGTGTGTGTTTGTGTGTGTGTGTGTGTGTTTTCTGTTGTCCAGAAACGACATTCTTTGGCATTTGGAGTATGTCAGTCATTTGTGGATCGTATTTCCACGGGCATCACACCCAAGATAGATCAGTCAGTAGGTCTCAGTACCTACTCTGAACATCACTGTGAAGCAGGAATGTGTAAGCGGAGAGCCCTTCCAAAGGATGAGGGGGTCCCATGGAAGGGCCTCCCGACGACATCAAGGGCTCACTTGTAACAGTTCTGTCCTGGTCTCTTCTCTTTTCTTACCTCTGCTTTCAGACCAAATCTTGCCCACTCCACTCACTGCCCTGAGAAATATTTGTGACACTTAGAATTGTCTTTCTGCTTTGATGGTGGACAGGATTTCAAATACATGATGATCCAAAACACCGTGTAAAGTTTGGTACATACAAGACACACTCTATATTTTTTGCTTTTTTAAAAATGAACTTTGCAGAGTTTCTCTTTCTTCCCCATTCTAGGGGTTCAATTTTATAAGTCTTGTTGATTTCTTTTCAAAAGAGAGGCAAAGGGAAACGCCACCCAAATACACCTACAAATTCCCATCATTGTATCCTTTTCTAAGCTTATTAAATTAAGGGCACTTTATTTGAGAACTTTTGGTTTTTGATGAAAGTCCGCATTAAACCTTTTGGTAAGCTTTGTGTAGGGGAGAGGGAGGGAGGCTCTTGTGATATCAAATAACCTAAAACATGTTTTTTCTGTCAAGGCTTCTTTCTTCTTTCTTTCTTTCTTTCTTTCTTTCTTTCTTTCTTTCTTTCTTTCTTTCTTTCTTTCTTTCTTTTCCTTCCTTCCTTCCTTCCTTCCTTCCTTCCTTCCTTCCTTCCTTCCTTCCTTTCTTTCTTTTCTTTATATTTACGAGAAATAGAAAGAGAGAGACGGAGAGGGAGAGGGGCAGAGAGAGAGGGAGACACAGAATCCAAAGAAGCCTCCAGGCTCTGAACTGTCAGCACAGAGCCAGAAGCAGGGCTCGAACTTGTGAACTGCAAGATCATGACCTGAGCCAAAGATCAGATGCTTAACCAACTGAGCCACCCAGCCACCCCTGTCAAGGCTTCCTAACGTATGGGACATAAGGAAGTGGTGTGGAGTGCATCCTTGGGGGTGTTCCAGAAGAGGACACCAAAGGCAGAAAGAAGCTCCTTCAGCTCTTGCTTGTTTTGTTAATGGGTATTCACTGACATGTAATACTCTATCATCCATAAAATGCATCCATAGACATTTTCCATTTGACTTCCTACTTCCATTTCCATTTGACAATCCTACTGAGGTAAAGTGGACAAGGTAAGCTACCTTGTCATTCCCAGGTAGAAAGGAAGTGGAGGCTCACAGTTGATGCTTTAGAACTTGGGTGATCTGACTGCTTGTCCAGTAACGTGAGTTTTTTCCTTTACATCAGTGATGGGCTCCCACCCCACCATGGCTTGCCGCTTCTCCCTGCCCCTCCTCCCCTCTGCCCAGTAGTAGTGGTGGAGGGCCAGTGGCGCATGCACACGCCTCAAGATAAGAAACACTAGCTCAGAAATGGGGTTAAAACGATCATTATTTAACTTCCCAGCGCCGTCTTTCCACCCCTGTGCCTGGTGAGGGAAGGCTATGGGGTTTGCTTTTTTGCCCTTGTTGGGTTAAACTGTAGGAATGAAACTAAGCCTGAGCCTATCTTATCTTTCTACACACAAACATGTATTGCATGTAAGTTTTTTTTTAACCTGGTTGGGTTTTTTTGTGTGTTTTTTAATTTATTTTTTATTTTTATTTTATTTTTAAAGTTTTATTTATTTAAGTCATCTCTACACCCAACATGAGGCTCGAACTCAAAGACTGAGATCAAAAGTCACATGCTCTATTGACTGAACCAGCCAGGTGCCCCTGCGGTTTTTTGTTTGTTTGTTTGTTTGTTTTATTGTAATGTTTATTTTTGAGAGGGAGAGAGAGAGAGCATGAGCCAGGGAGTGGCAGAGAGGGGGACACAGAATCCAAAGCAGGCTGCAGGCTCTGAGCTGTCAGCACAGAGCCCAATGAGGGACTCAAACCCACGAACTATGAGTTCATGACCCAAGCCAAAGTCAGGCGCTTAACTGACTGAGCCACCCAGACACCTCCCCGCGGGGTTGTTTTTTTTTTTTTAAATCGAGGGAATATAAGCATACTATTGGATATTTGGAAAAATAACAGGAAAAGAAATTACCCATAATCCTACAACCCTGATCACCTGTTATAGGCATTTTGTTGTATTTCCTTCTGTTTTTTTTTTTCTCTGCATGCTTCTCATGTAATGAAAACCATAGTGTTTATATTTTACATCTTTTTAATATTATGTCTTAAGGGTTTTACGTGGTTTTCATAACCTTTATGCTTAATGGCTGCATCATTATCCATTGAGTAGATTTGATAATTGTGTCCCATTTTCCTTTTACTGGTCATTTCAGCCATTACTCCTTTTTGTTGTTGCAAGCAATGCTGTAGTGAATATCAGTGTAATTTTAACATAATTTGGATTGTTCTTTATTTTTTTAATTAATCAATTTATTTACTTATTTTTATTATTATTATTTTTTTTTACAGAGGGATAGTCCAATGGGGGAGAGAAGCAGGGGGAGAGAGAGAATCTTTTTTTTTTGTTGCTTTAATTATTATTTTTTATTTTATGCAAAATGTGCATAATATTTTAGGATCCCATGCCATTTAACTGTTTTTAAGTTGAGAATCCTTTACACTTTGAACACCTCAAATGTAAGACTCAGGGAGGTCTTTCTGACAAAAAAAAAAAAATCTCAAAAACTTCACTTAATTTGAATTTACATCTTTCTAATTGTCATTTTCCTAGGATGAAAAGAATCAACTGATGACAACAAATGTGTGGCTCAAACAGGTAACCGTCAGTCCAAGCATTATATCCGCTAAACTAATTATTTCCAGTCTTTTCTATTTAGAAAGACTCCCATTTGAAAAATAATTATTTTCAGAGCATATTGAGTTCTTCAGTGAGATATCTGGGAATGGTTAGGAAGGGGCTATTGGGGCGCCTGGGTGGCGCAGTCGGTTAAGCGTCCGACTTCAGCCAGGTCACGATCTCGTGGTCCGTGAGTTTGAGCCCCGCGTCAGGCTCTGGGCTGATGGCTCAGAGCCTGGAGCCTGTTTCCGATTCTGTGTCTCCCTCTCTCTCTGCCCCTCCCCCGTTCATGCTCTGTCTCTCTCTGTCCCAAATAAATAAATAAATGTTGAAAAAAAATTTTTTTAAAAAGGAAGGGGCTATTACTTTTCATTTTCTTTTTTTTTTTTTTTTTAATTTTTTTAATTTACATCCAAGTTAGTTAGCATATAGTGCAACAACGATTTCAGGAGTAGATTCCTTAATGCCCCTTACCCATTTAGCCCATCCTCCCTCCCACAACCCCTCCAGTAACCCTCTGTTTGTTCCCCATATTTAAGTCTCATGTTTTTGTCCCCCTCCCTGTTTTTATTATTTTTGCTTCCCTTCCTTTGTGTTCATGTTTTGTCTCTTAAAGTCCTCATATGAGTAAAGTCATATGATTTTTATCTTTCTCTAATTTCACTTAGCACAATACCCTCCAGTTCCATCCACATAGTAGCAAATGGCAAGATTTCATTCTTTTTTGATTGCCGAGTAATACTCCTTTGTATATATAGACCACATCTTTATCCATTCATCCATCAATGGACATTTGGGCTCTTCCCGTCCTTTGGCTATTGTTGATAGTGCTGCTATAAACATCGGGGTGCATGTGTCCCTTCGAAACAGCACACCTGTATCCCTTGGATAAATACCTAGTAGTACGATTGCTGGGTCGTAGGGTAGTTCTATTTTTAGTTTTTTGAGGAACCTCCACACTGTATACAGAGTGGCTGCACCAGTTTGCATTCCCAGAGAGAGAGAATCTTAAGCAGGCTCCATGCTGACCGTGGAACCTTACACGGGGGCTTGATACCATGATGCTAGGATCTGGGATCGGGACCTGATCCAAAATCAAGTGTTGGACGCCTAACTGACTGCGCCACCCAGGCGCCCCCTTGATTGTTCTTCAGAATCTAAGCCTAGATTCCCAAAAGTAGAATTTCTTGGTCAGTGTGTGAGCTAATACACATTCCCCCAAAGCAAGTACCAAATTACATTCCTTTATGAGTCTTCTACTTGAGCCTTGTCACCTTACTGCATCTTAGTTTTTTTTTTTTTTTTTTTTCCTAAATGTACAAAACCCAAAACTAAGTCATTTTCTTCTCAGAACTCCCTTGCTTGATCCTGGACCTGGTGGAATAGTAGCGCATGGCCAGGCAGGAGGGATGGCGAGAAGGCTGGCCTGGGTGTGTTCAGGGTCTGGTGTGTCATGTGGAGAATGTCACTTATGAATGAGATTTCGTATCTAGCACTGGGGCTGAGAATGAGGGCGTGGACATGGTGTCTGTTTAGGCGGGCCATGAGCTGTATCACCCTGGTGTTGTTCTCCCCAAGCCTATCAAGGTTATTTGCCCAGGATCACAATAGAGTAGTAGTGATAGCCTGATTCCAGTGTTCTTTATACTGGAGGAACGCCACAGACTTTTTTTTTTTTTTTTTTTTTTTTGAGAGAGAGAGAGGGAAGGCGTGTAAGCAGGGAAGGGGCAGAGGGAGAGGGGGAGAAAAATCTTAAGCGTGGAGCCCACAACTTCGGGATCATGACCTGAGCCAAATTCAAGGGTCCAGTGCTTAACTGACTGAGCCACCCAGGCACCCCAGGAACACCACAGACTTAGAGCTGACTGTCCTCTGTGTACTTTTAGCTTTCCCTCCATTCTTCCCTTCTTCTACCCTCTCGACACATTGACTGTTGCTTACATACTACTTGAATTTTCCATATATTTCCACATATATGCATGCCTTTGTTCAAGATGCTTTTAATCCCAGATCCCTTTTCCCAGACCCTAGCCCACCAGATTAACAACGGAAAAGTCGACTCTTGTAAAACAATTTTAAAATGTCACTTCTCAATTATCCTACCCCAAAATATTTCCTTTACTAAACTACCATTATCTGTAGGCTTTGTCACTTACCATGCAAACTATCATAGCCAGTAAGTTAACGTGAATACGCCATCTCTGAACCCTAGATTATAAAGGGTGAGTGGATTAGCTCTCGTGCCAAAACAAAAGACCACAGACTAGGTGGCTTAAATAACACATTTATTTTCACACAGTTCTAGAGGCAGGACATCCAAGGTTAAGGTGCCCTCAGGGTTGGTTTCTGTTGATGCCCCTTCCTGACCTGTAGACAGCCTCCTTCTCACTATGTCCTCACATGGCCTTTCCTCTGTGCAGTGGATGGAGAGGCCTCTAGTATCTCTTCCTCTTAAAAGGACACCAGTCTTATCACTGAACGCCCCACAATTAGCACCTCATTTAACCTCAATTACCTCTTTAAAGGCCCTGTTTCCAAATACAGTCACACCAGGGGTTAGGACTTCAACGTATGAATTTGGGGGGCACAATTCAGTCCATAACAGAGGGCAACAATCTTTCCATTCTTCATATTCTCCCATAGCACCTACATAGCATCTCCTGTCCTACAAAATGGGAAGTCCAGATATTTGTTAACAAAGTGTTAGAATTCCTGACTGGAGCTAGAAGAGAGAGTGATATGGTCGTTTAAATCTATTGCTTTAGCATGTCTTTGAAACATTTCCAAGTTCTGTTCTGGAAGGTCCTGTGCCCTGCTTGGGACTCAGAGGTCTCTAGGGCAGTGGCATAGAGTTAAAAGGGAAGTTCCTGGGGCTCAGGGTGGGAACCGCAGCAGCACATGGCTGGGCCCTCTCACTAACCCCACCAGAGAGTGAGGGACCAGAGGTTGTGAGGCATCTGCGGTTCCAGGAAGGGACGTGGGGCAGGGCAATCTACCAGGCACATGCAGTGGGATGAGCCCACTTCCCACTGTGCTAACCTGGCAGGTTCTAAACACTCTCTGACAACCATTGGTGCCCCAGCAGGTGTCACAATGGAATGTGGGATGATTTGACAGCATGGCTTGGGAGCCTCCATGGCCACTTACCTTGGATGCCCACATATCCACACTTTCATTTCAAATGGTCCGCCTAGAATATGTTACCTTCAGAACCACCCTGGATTATTCTGGAAAGCAAAGGGCTTATCATAATTGGGCTCCCCACTTTATTTTTAATTGTCCAAGGTCCACTTGCCAGACTATATGTCTTAGCCGTTGGCCACAGCCCAAGAATAACCTTTACGGCATGCATCTAGGTCTTCATATAGCCAAGTGTCCTGCCTGTAACAGTCTCCCCACACCAGATTACTGACCTCCAGTTCAGTTCTCATCCATACAACTGAGAGCTGCCATCAGGACGTTTGCTTTAAAGATTTTAAGTAATCTCTACATCCAACGTGGGGCTTAAACTTAAACCCCGAGATCAGGAGTTGCATGCTCCACCAACTGAGCCAGCCAGGTGCCCCTATGTATCTAATCACTATGTGTGTATGTATGTATGTATGTATGTGTATTGATTTATATGGCTTCCACTTAGCAGTGGAGGGAAGCGCTTTTACATAGGTCCCCATCTCCCAAAGTTGTTTTAAGTGGTCTTATCTCCCACTGGCTTATTTCCCCCTCAGTCAGAAGTCTCAACTTCTTAATTTTGTGTAGGTTCTTCTAGCCAATTCATGCTGACTACAAAATGACTGCTTTTGGAACCCAATATACATTCTATCCCTTTTCATTATTTTCCTCCTGCAAGGCTTAACATTCCTTAATTTTCTGAGGTGCCACTTCCTTTCTCAGTGATCTTTGTTTTTATATGTTGGGTAAGAAGTCATAGAATTGGTAGGAGCAAGAAAATAAAATCAAGAAGAAACTAGACGGGATTTATAGGAGAGGATCTAAATAGCAGCAAGTTGTAATGCAGACCTAGGATGCTGTTTAGGATAGTAGAATTTCAAATGGGGTTCCTGTCTTGGTGAGCTGTAGGGAAGAGTTGTAAGGTCAGCTCAACTTACATAACCTGAACATAAGGATGTGCTTGGAATAACTGGAGAAAGGGTATGGCTCCCCAAGGACTATAGCTGGGGAAGACAGCTGATAAGGAGCTTCTAAGGTAAATGAATGCATAATCCTCCCATGGGAAAACTGAAAACCATGTAAAACACATGCTTCAGAGTTATTCCACCCCAGGGGAGAATATCATATTTGTCAAATTCCCATCAAGCTTTAGTCGAGGCCTGCTCTCAAAATGTGCTAGTTACCCTACAGAGCAGTGGCCTTTTCGTGGTTTTAAAAAAAGCCTGCAGACCAAGAGACACACAGTGCAAGTCAGATGAAGCCCAGCAGATGGAGTAAGCAGGGGGCAAGGGCACCAACGGCTTCTGTTAACACTTGACTTAGAACTCTCAGTACAATCTAGTGGCACACTAATTTTAGTTTATGGATACATTTTAGTCATTCTTAGGTGAGTAGCCCTTACTTTATTTTTAAAAATCCAATGTAATATCAGGTAATTTTTCCATATGAAACCAAGAAAGTTATTTCTTTACACCCATTTTTTTTAATTAAAAACTTTTTTTTTTCCTCCAGTTTTATTGAGAAATAAGAAGAGCATTCTTAAATCGTTCATAATCATCAAATGGTCTCCAGCCTAGGGAACCACATAGTTTTTATGCCTCCCTTCTGCCTTGACTTGAGGGAATGAAAGTATGGTCGGGGGAGGGACTCAAGGGAGACTGTACATAACAGCCTATTCCATGTTCTATGAAGTAATTCTTTTAAAAAAATATTTTTTTAATGCTTATTTATTTCTGAGACAGAGAAAGACAGAGCATGAGTGGGGGAGGGGCAGAGAGAGAGGGAGACACAGAATCTGAAGCAGCTCCAGGCTCCAAGCTGTCAGCACAGAGCCGGAGCTCAAACTCACAAACCGTGAGATCCTGACCTGAGCTGAAGTCGGTCACTCAACCAACGGAGCCACCCAGGCGCCCCTCTATTAAGTAATTCTTAACTATAGCAAGAAGGTTAGCTGCAGAAAGAGGGCCCCCAAAGCAAAACCATTTCAGTTCCTGTTAGTAATTGTCTTAAAACAATGTAATTACACATAACTACACTAGTGGTAAGTTCTTGTCTTCATTTATTTTATTTTTTTTTAAGATTTTAAGTAATCTCTACACCCAACGTGGGGCTCAAACTCACAACCCTGAGATCAAGAGTTATAGGCTCCACCAACAGCCAGCCAGGTGTCCCAGTTCTGGTCTTTAAATGGTCTTTTTCCAGTTAGTATCACACAGATACCTGTTCTCTGTGAGTACCCTGATGCTTAATAAAGCTTGTGCGCCAGATAAAAGATTTTCCACATTTCTCACATCTGTAAGGTCTCTCTCCAGTATGAATGACCTCATGGCGATGAAGATTTGCCTTAAAACTAAAAGTTTTTCCACATTCTCTACATTCAAAGAATTCCTCCTTGGTATGGGTTCTTTGATGCTGAATGAGGTCTACATTCCGACTGAAGCATTCCCCGCATTCACTGCATTTATGAGTGTTCTGTTTAGTGTGAATCTGTTGATGGCTCATAAGGGTCGAATGCCGACCAAAGGCTTTTCCACACTCGACACATTTGTGGGGTTTTTCTCCACTATGGATTAGCTGATGTCGAATAAGGGTTGAATTCTGACTAAATGTTCTTTCACACTCACTACATTTATAGGGTTTTTCTTTGGTATGGATCCTCTTATGTTCAATAAGATATGCCATCTGACGGAAACATTTTCCACAGTCATGACATTTATATGGCTTTTTCTGCAGGTGACACTGTTTATGGACAGCAAGAGTGGACTTCTGTTTGAAGGCTTGCCCACATATGTCGCATTCAAAGGGGTCCTCTGATGTGTGAATTCTATGATGTCGAACAAAATTTGCCTGACGTCTGAAGACTCTTCCACATTCACTGCATTTGTAAGATTTTGCGTTTGGAGAGATTTGCTTATGCTGCAAAAACAGTGATCTCTGACTGAAAGGCTTTCCATACTCATCACAATGGCCACGCCTCCTCCCTGTTTGAGCATTCTGATCTTGAATAAGGTGAAGGTTTTGAAGGAAGTTCTTACTGCATTCATCACCAATAGTGGGAAAGGCAAGTCTGTAAATGTCCACCAATTCGTTACATTTACGTAACTTTTCTGAAGATCCCTTGGCTGTTTGCTGCTTTACTGCCGATGTCTTACACGACTCTAAATCTTTAAAGATCTTCTGCCCTGGAGTTGGCTTTTTCATCTTCCATCTGGCTTCAGAACCTAACCAAATAAAAAGAAAACATAGAAATGACCTGCCCACCACATCACAGAAGGAAAAAAAAAGAAGCCACCTGTGTGTGTGGAAGACACTCAAGTGAAACAAAGTGCTTGCTTAGTTATATTGTCCTGCTAAAGAGGCCCAAATTCTGATTTCCACAGGACTCACGGCTTTGACACCAGAAAGAGTTCTCAAAATCAACTGAACGACTGAAAAACGCACAAGTGTGTGTCAGAGAAGCGAGAACTAAGTAAATATATCACTACTATTGGAAAAATAAAACTTACCCTTGGTACTCAGTGAAGTCACATAAATATAGGACAGGTGACATCTTATACTTTCTAGGTTAGTATTTTTTTAATAATTCTGAGAGAAACAACTCTTTAAAAACGGAGAGCATAAGACACAAGAGAAAAGGAACCAGAGGGAAGTAGATACAAAGGCCAATGGAATAGAGTAGAGGTTCTTGATCAGAGGTGATTTTGCCTCCTGGGGGGCACTGGACAATGTCTGGAGACATTTCTGGTTGTCCCAACTGGGATGGTGCTACTAAAACCTAATGGGTAGAGGCTAATATGGCTCAACACCTGACAACGCACAGGACAGCTCCTCCACAACAAAGAATTATCCAACCTGGGGCGCCTGGGTGGCTCAGCTGGTTAAGTGTCTGACTTCGGTTCAGGTCATGATCTCGTGGTCTGTGGGTTCAAGCCCCACATCGGGCTCTGTGTTGACAGCTCGGAGCCTGACGCCTGCTTCGGATTCTGTGTCTCCCTCCCTCTCTGCCCCTCCCTCAGTCATGCTCTCTCTCTCTCTCTCAAATAAACATTTTTAAAAACTAAAAAAAGGGGCGCCTGGGTGGCGCAGTCGGTTAAGCGTCCGATTTCAGCCAGGTCACGATCTCACGGTCCGTGAGTTCGAGCCCTGCATCAGGCTCTGGGCTGATGGCTCGGAGCCTGGAGCCTGTTTCCGATTCTGTGTCTCCCTCTCTCTCTGCCCCTCCCCCGTTGATGCTCTGTCTCTCTCTGTCCCAAAAAAAAAAAAAGATCTAGCCCCAAATGTCAATAGAGCAGAGGCTGAGAAACTCTGGAACACAGGAATGTGAAAAAAAGGTAGAAGCAGCAATCAGGACATAGTAAGTAGGAAAAAGTAGGTATGTTGAGAAACACCGTGGGGATATGACAAACAGGATGAAGGCAAAGGAATGAGAGGAAAACAGAGGGGAAGGATAAGTAACGAGCATAGAAGAAAGAAGTATCTGATTTGGAAAAAGAGTTCAGAGAAACACTCTACCGCAGTAGAATGAGCATGAGCTTTGCAGGCTTGAAATCGAACCTCAACTATCAATCTGTGTGACAGATTGATATAGTTTTTAAAACTATAAGTCAATCTGTGTGACATCTGAATCTTTGATTCTTCATCTGGAAAATGGGTCTAATGGCCACACTTACGTACTACCTTCAGAGGGCAGCAGGGATGAATAAGTGGGATAATGGATGTTGAACATGTGGCTCAGGATCTGGGGGGCACACGAGGGGCTTCACTAAGGTGCTTTCCTGCCCCGTCCTGATTTTTCCACTTGGACTGGGTCCTCTCCTCACCCACCTGGGCAAGCACTACTGGAAGCCTTCCTAGTCCCAGTTCTTGGTAGATCCAGGATCCATGGCTCTTCCCACTGCTCCAGCAGGCAGATCACCTCAGGTTTGGGAAACTGAAATCCTACTCATGGAGAAGTAAATGGGATGTGGTTAGTGAGTTACAGAGAGAGGTCCCAGCGCTCACCTTAACCCCCTTGAGTCTACAGTGGCAAACAGATAAGAGCAATAATCAAAAGGGCTGGTGAGAAGAGAATTTGGCACAATCTTTCTGAAACTCCAACAATCTTTACTGAAAGATTCAGTAAATTCTCAACAATATTCACACCCTTAGATTTGGTCATTGTAGAGATACAGCCTAAGGAACAATCAGGACAAGATTAATGTGCCAGAGATGTTCAGCACAGTTGTACTTACGCAAAACTGGAAATAAAGTAGACATCAGTATGGGAACAGCTACAGTGTAACGTGAATTCAGTGAAGGCAAAAGTATTAGATCCTAAAAATCCATGTGCTCAAAGAATATTAAAATAGGAAAATGTTCCCTATATATCTTAAAGGAGAATGCAAAACTCATGAAGTATGACCCAAATTTTGTTTTTAAAAACTATATGTGTGGGTATATGTACATTAAGTATTAATATATATGAAAAGACTAGGAAAAAAGTAAACCAACATGTTAACAGGGGTAATTTCTGGGCAGTAGGCCTGCAGATGATTTTTATTTCCTACTTTGTTAGTGAAAGGCCATTCAATAATCAGAGAGACTAAGAGCCCATACCCTTTAACACCAATATTCTGCATCTTGGGAACAGTCAGAAATTCATATAAGGATTTATGGTCACAAACATCCATTAGAACATTAAGTATAGTAGATGATAAATCCATAAACAAGTCAACAACAACAACAAGAAGCCAAACTAAATATCCCCAAATGGGAAAATGATTAAACATTACAGATCATACAACAGAATTACATTATGATCATTTACTGTATTTATGGGGGCTTTTAATAACATAGGGAAAATGTTGAAGCTTAACATTAGTTAAGATTTAAAGGAATTACAAAATTATACACAGAATATGTTCAGCCACATTTTTTTAAAGCTTATTTATTTATTTTCAGAGTGACAGGGACACAGTGCGAGTAGTGGAGGGGCAGAGAGAGGGAGAGAGAGCGAATCTCAAGCAGGCTCCATGCTGTCAGCACAGAGCACGATGCAGGGCTGGAACTCACAAACTGGGAGATCATGACCTGAGCTGAAACCAAGAGTTGGATGCTTAACCGACTGAGCCACTCAGGCACCTCTGTTCAGCTACATTTTTTAAAAGGAGAGAGAGAGAAAAACTGGATGGAAACATTCCAAAATATGAACAGTGTTACCCCTGAACGTTCTCCCGTTCCTGTACCTTGTGTGTATTCAAGTCTGCTCTTCTAAATGCTTCTACAAGGAAAATAAACATCAAAAACTCCAGAGGTGGGCAGACAATCCCACAGGAGGTGGTCAAGACTGTATGTAGCAAGAGTGTCAGTGTGGGCGTGAAAGCTGGACCCCAGAAAGAAAGTGCTTTGTTGAGAAAACGCCCATGGGAGGAGACTCTGCATTGCAATAAGCCAAAGGCAGGGTCCGTGAGTGGGGAAGCAGTGGAGGTTCAGAAATGAAGTCCGTTAGGAATCGTTTCCTAGACACCCAGTGATGCTGCAAACAAAGAAGGAACCCATTTCCAGAGGGAAGAAAGAAAAAGACTTTTCGAGAGAAAAAGAAGCTAACCTTTGGAATCCAAATCAGCCATAAACCGTTCAGCTCCTATGGGTCTTACAGATAAGGAAGATGCGGATCGGGGTGGGGAGTGGATTAAGCGTCTCTGACCTCTAAAACAATAGGCAACTATTCATTGTCCACAATCCCTTATTTGAAAACATTGTAGAGGCCAGCTGCGTTTGAGGTCAGAATTTTTCTGGATTTTAGGAAGGTGACTTGGTGTGTATGTTTTCTATTATGTACCACCCCCAACAGGGGTTGGAGCCGTACCCTTAATCAAACACGCTGATATTTCTGGTATGCTAAATATATAGATGTGATGACCACATGGGAAAAAGAAGGATGATACACAGCTTCCAGTAGAAGAGATCAGGTTTTACCACCTGAACACTTCAGGTTGGGTCTTACAGCCAGATGAGTTATGAAAAAACTTCTAGTTTGCAAAGCTTTTCTGATTTTAGAATTGCAAATAAGGGGCTGAGCACTTGTGTAGACACTCGGAGCCAAATCTTCAAGCCAAGTCATTCATTACCCAGCAGGATCATGTTCCTGTAATTCTCCAGCATCATGTCTCTGTAGAGGTCCTTCTGAGCCCAGTCAAGTTTGTCCCACTCTTCTCTAGTGAAGTACACAGCCACATCCTCAAATGACAGCGACTCCTGAAAACAGAGACTAATTATAGCCTCAATTCTTTTTTTTTTTTTAAGTTCATTTATTTTTGAGAGAGAGCGAGCAAGAAAGGGAGAGAGAAAGAGAGAGACAGAGGGGATCCCAAGCAGGCTCCACACTGTCAGCAGAGCCCGACACGGAGCTTGAACTCATGAACCGTGAGATCATGCCCTGAGCTGAAATCAAGAGTTGGACACTTCACCAACTGAGCCACCCAGGTGCCCCCAACCTCAGTTCTTAAAACGACTTTGTGAACTATCATTATTCTACAGGTGAGGCTTGAGGAGGTAAAGTGACTTGGCCAAGCTCATTCTTTCCTCTATACTATAGCGTAGACAAACTTTTTCTTTTTTAAAGTTTATTTATTTTGAGAGAGAGAGAAAACGTGCATTTGTGAGTGGGGGAGGGGCAGAGAGAGAGAATCCCAAGCAGGCCCTATGCTGTCAGTGTGGAGCCCCATGCGGGGCTCAACCTCACAAACCATGAGATCCTGACCTGAGCCAAAATCAAGGGTCGGACGCCTAACCGGACTGAGCCACCCAGACACCCTGACAAACTTATTCTGTAGAAGGCCAGATGGTAAACGTTTTAGGCTTTCAGGTGATTTGGTCTCTGCTACAATTATTCAGCTCTGCTGCTGTCACACAAAAGCAGCCAGAGACAACAGGTAAGTGAATGGGCAGAGCTGTGTTCCAGTGAAACTTGACTACCGGGTCCAGGTCAGTTTGCTGACCCTGCTCCATATACCAGCACCTTTAACAAATAATATATTTCTGTCCCAGATTGTCCCTTGGGAAAGAGATGGCACATTCAAATGAGGTCACTGAGGATAGGTTGGCATGCAGACAGTTTGCAAAGGAAGGGACAGGCTTCATGGAAGCCAACAAGGCACGCAGAAGCATGCCAGGCTGGCTCTCATGGGGAACAATCACCCATATGTCTGAAGGGGAAGACGGAAGGAGAGGGGTTACTGGAGTCCAGAAAGTTGTTAGAAGACTGGAGCTCTGGAGCCCAACAGGCACGGGGCTGTGGGAATAAAACCCGACACCACTTTCTTCCAGGTTTCTGGTCCCCTGACCCCTTCCATCCCATTGCCAAAAGCCAGCTGGAAGCCGGAGGGCAAGAGAACCCATCGATGGTGTGTGAAGGTCAGCCTCCCAGGGCCCAGACCAAAGCGGGGGAGGGTGGAACATATATCAGAGGGGGGCAAACAGAGACCCTTGGGACAATGTACTACGGGGTAGAAGTTTTGTAGAAGTTTCCATTTGCAACTATGTTCAACTCATGTGGGCTGAGAACAGAAGGTGCCTCCCACCACGGGAGCTCTTGGAGCAGAGGCCTAGTGTCTGCCCACCACACTCCCTTCTATTAGGACAAACTGAGTAGCACCAGAGGCTATCTGTGCATGAAAAGGGTGATCAGGAAAAGGAAATACTCACCCCCACCCCCTCAGGAAACAGACACCAGAACCTCCCAAATTGCATGACCCTTCTTTCCTCCCTACCAAGCCTGATTTCCAGGACGATGGTGTCAAGTTCCCACTCACTACCCATCCCAAATGTCCCTCCTTTTACCACAGCTGCCCTGCAAGTCTCCTCAGCGGACAGTCTCTGCTCTACGTGAAGGCTAACAGGTAGGAACAAAATGGCTTCATCTCCCACCAAGTTATCTCTATACACTCAGTTTGAGAGTCAGGCCTTTAATGTTGCCCCAAACTCTTGCTCTCTCATGTTCCTTCTCAGGGTTTTCTATATCTTTACCACTCTCTTTCTTTCAAGAGACATTTATTGGGCACCAGTAAGTTG
Organism: Herpailurus yagouaroundi; assembly: GCF_014898765.1. Classification (NCBI taxonomy): domain Eukaryota; kingdom Metazoa; phylum Chordata; class Mammalia; order Carnivora; family Felidae; genus Herpailurus; species Herpailurus yagouaroundi. The sequence goes on along the minus strand of NW_024412447.1, from coordinate 6,474,233 downwards.
CTAGCCTTCAAGCTGTAGGCCAGCAATAAAGGTTCCTACTGAGGCCGCAGGATATAGCTGTTCAGGCTGTGCACTGTTCAATCCTGCGGAACACAGTTCACATCACAGCTGTGTGAATGGGGGGTTGCTACATGCACAATCTGTCTGACTCTGTAGCAGCCTTTGTCCCTGCTCAGGGAGTGAACTGTCCAGTGGGGAAAGATGGAAGTCAACGTGGTAACGATCCAGTGGGAGGTACTTGGAGGGGGCTAGGAGGACACGTGACTCACCCCCACTAATCCCTTCGGGAAGCCATTGCCCATTATGTCCCAGGAAAGAGCCCAAGGGGCACAGGCTCCCTAACCCCTCTCACACTCCCACCAGGCATTACCTGTGCTCTCACTCCTCCCCCTCCACACCTCAGCAGAAGAGGCTCTTCTAGCAACCGCTGCCCCTCTCCCTCCACCTCTGCTTCCATTCCCTCGTGTCTCCCCCAGGGTCTTAATCCAATGACAGCACTCTGCCTTTTCTATATCCTTACCCTCTTCTCCCCTACCATACCATGACTTATAATAAGAAATATAGATTTAATCTTCATCATTTCTGGCACAGAGCTCCTAAAACCGCTGGAATTCCTAAGGGATAAGAGCAAAGGAGCATCTCTTAATAGTTGGTCTTTTGCCCTTGGTTTCTGAAATAGCTCCAGAGCCACAAAGGCATGTCACCTTACGACAAATTCCTTTGACCACACCTGAGTTAATCTTAAAGAGGTGAGCTTTGGAAAGGCCCCAAGTCTGGGAGGCTGGTTGCCAGGGGGAGCCAACCAGGTGACTAGAGGGTTTGAACCCTCCACCCCAATTCAGAGGAGGGAGAGGGGCTGGAAATCCAATCAATCACCAAAGACCAATGATGTAATCAATCGAGTCCACACAATGAGTCTCCATAAAAACCCAGGAGAATGGGGTTCAGAGAGCTTCGGGGCTGTCGAGCCTGAGTTGGTGCTGGGAGTGCTGCACACTCAGCACAGAAGCTCTGTGCCCCTTCCCCACACCTTGCCCTATGCACCTCTGTGTGGCTGTTCGCGAGTTACAGGCTGTAATAAACCACTAATCTAGTAAGTAAACAGTTTTCCTGAGTTCTTTGAGTCACGCTAGCAAATTAACCGAACCCAAGGAGCGAAGTCATGGGAACCTCCAAATATATAGTCAGTCACTCAAGGCACAGGTGACAACCTGGACTTGCAATTGGCTGGTGTTGGAAGTGGGGGAGGGGCAGTCCTGTGGGACTGAGCCCTTAACCTGTGGCATCTGATGCTAACCCTTGAAGAGAGCATCAAAACTGAACTAAACTACAGGGCACCTGGCTGGTGTCAAGGAAGTGCCCGATATGTGGGGGAAAGCACCAGCATGTCTGATGTCAGAAGTGAAGTGAAAGCATGAAAGGAGAAAGCAGAGAGACACAGGAATGTTTTTCTTAAACACTTACTTCTCCACTAACTCCTTCCCCTTCGCCACCAAAAATGCCAAAATCTCGCCTGTCTTTAAGAAGATGTTCCGTGCTTTCCTTCTCCTCTGGTTTTGGCTCTCTCTCCTTCCCTTACCGGACCAGCTTCCAGAAGAAAACTACACACTCACTTCCTGTCACTCCATAAGCCACCATCTGGTTTAAGCCTCATCAAGCCTCTGCGACTGCTCCCTATGTCCGCGCACCTGGGATCGCAGGGCAGAGTGATGCTAATGTAGGAAGTCAGGGAGGGTTTCACGGAGAAGAGTTTTTAGTTCAGTCTTAAAATGCAAATATGTGAGTTTGCCTGTGAAGGGGAGAACGGGCTGTGCAACGGAGCGGAGGAACGGAAGAGCGCTGCAGACTCTCTGGCGGTCAGGGCGCACTGGCCATGAAGTCAGAAGAGCGCTACAGACTCCTTGTTCCCTCCTTGTCCCGCTGTCCTTTCAAAATTGTTGCAATGGCATCCTAACTCGTCTCCTTAACTTTAAACTCAACACTTTCTTTTAATGTTTGTTTTGAGAGAGAGACAGTGACAGCAGGGGAGGGGCAGAGAGAGAGAGAGAGAGAGAGAGAGAGAGAGAGAGAGAGAGAGAATGTCAAGCACGGACAGCACAGAGCCTGATTGACGCAGGGCTCGATCTCACAAACCGTAAGATCATGACCTGAGCTGAAATCAAGAGCCAGATGCTTAACTGACTGAGCCACCCAGGTGCCCCTAAACTCAACTTAAAAAAATTTTTTTTTTAATGTTTATTTTTGACAGAGAGACAGAGCATGAGCAGGGGAAGGGCAGAGAGAAAGGGAGACCCAGAATGGGAAACAGGCTCCAGGCTCTGAGCTGTCAGCGCAGAGCCTGACACAGGGCTTGATCTCAGGAACCATGAGATCATGATCTGACCCCAAATCAAGAGTTGGACACTTAACTGACTGAGCCACCCAGATGCCCCTAAACTCAACTTTTCATAATCATCCTCCGTAATGTTACAAATTCAGTAACTAAGCTGCTCTTGTTCTCTTTAACACGGGCAGATCAGAATTTATCCCCATATTACAAGAATCTGTTTACATATCTACTTTTCCATAAAGACTGTAAACTCCTTCAGGTAGAGTTTATCTCCCAGCACAGAGGATAGTATCTGGTACACAGTAGGTACACAGTATCCCTCACTGACAGAAACAATCAATGACTATGGTAACAGTAGCTAAAGCTTGCAGAGTGCTTAAAATATAACCAGATACTATGGTAAGTATTACTTACTTATTTTCATAAGTGTCTCACTTAATACTCACAACTCCTTGTGATAAGAACTGTCATCGTCCCATTTACAGATAAGTAAACTGAGGCCCAGAGAGCTTATGTGACTTGCTGAAGGTAACACAACTAAAACAAAGCCTGGACTTGAACCTGAGCCCACAGTTCAAGCTCTTTACATCATACCTTCCAAGAAAGAAAAGTCCCCAAATTAATAAAGATGGCTCAACGTGAACAAAGGAGTCAAGGCCATTGCAGGGCCACAGGGAGTATCCTAAGGAAGGGGAGGAGCCGCCCAGCTCACCTTCCACCCAGCTGTCACGAATACAGCTTCCACATCCTGGTCTTGGAGATGGGGCAGGATTGCAGCCATCAGTCTAGACTGAAGGAGAAAAACGATCATGAGTACGGCCAGAACTTAAAGCTCTCTCACCAGGCAGCCCTGGGACAGGGAAGTCCAACGAGGCCAACAAACCTCAGCTAATACCCAGTCACGGTGTTTGGTGTCAAAATGGGTGATAACATGAAAGGAGCTGCTAGGAGAGTCTTTTCAGGAATTTCTGAAGTTAGCTCAATTTCCAAAGCTTTATCCAAGGGCCCCGCCCTCCCCTTCTCCCTAGAGTATGTTCTGTAGAATACGTTCTCACTGAAAGACTAAATACACAAAGGGACAAGACCATAGACCAAAACAGAACTCTGGCTCACCACCTGTAGCAACCAGCCCAGAACCCAAACCACAGCCAGTGTAGCAATCAGCCCCACATCCAGATTTGGTCAATAACTGCCAGATTATCCTGAATTTTTACTTCCTTCTTCCAATTTAGGACCAACAGAGAAAGCCCTCCCCAACCACATAGGATGTTCCGTTTCTACTTACTTAACCCACCTCCAGCTTTCCCAAGCCAATAGCCTCCAAAGTGGGTACATCCAAACTTTCCCCTTTTTCACTCCACTTTCCCCTGCTTTGAGTCTCTGCTTGAGTCTCTGCTAAACATGTGACAGTGGCTCCCTCCCTTGCTGTGGCAGGCTCTGAATGAAGAGCCTTTGCTCATTCGCATTTTGGGGGGTGGGTGGGGAGGGCGGTCTTCATTTATTTCTGCATCTCACACAGAATCAGCTCAGAGAGTATAAAATGACGTTAGGGCAGTTGGAGATTTCAGGCTGCATTTTATATACACAGAGGTAATCACTGTCAAAAGGATATTCAGAGAGCTTTACTTGATATGAATATTTTCTTGAGGGAGAAACAAACAAGGAGACTTCGAAGCCGAAAGCGTGAAGAAGCTGAGAGCTCTCGGCAGTCACTGCTCAGTTCAGAAAGCACGTGATTGGGAGAGAAGATGCTGCCCCATGATTATTTCGAGCTTCAGGCACTTGAAAAGAGGCAAACGCAGAGAAAGGCCTTCTCTGAACCCCCTGCATATGCCTAAAGATAGATCCTCCAAAAAGAACTCAAGTGTCATAAATTCCCCTCCCAGGGAGTTTCACCAACCAGGGAAGATAGACTTGTGTCACAGGAGAGGAGACTAGATGTTGACACAACACCCAGACAAACTTTGTCATAAACTATTGGACCTTCTGTCTATTCTTCTACAGGCCCGTTCATCTTTCCTAAAAAGCATTTACTCTCCTCTAAGAGGCCTACAACCTCTCTCCCCTTTCCCTATTAAGATGGTATTTAGGGGTGCCTGGGTGGCTCCGTCAGTTAAGCGTCAGACTCGATTTCGGCTCAGGTCATGATCTCACGGTTTAGTGAGTTCGAGCCCCGTGTCCAGCTCTGTGCTGACAGTGAGGAGCCTACTTGGGATTCTCTGTCTCCCTCTCTCTCTCAAAAATAAATAAACTTAAAAAAAAAAAAAAAAAGATGGTATTTAGGCCTGAATTCTAAGCCACCCCAGGAGTTACTCATTTTTCCGTGGGTATTTCCCACACATACATGAAATATACATGTAAATAGACTTGTCTGTTTCTTAATCTTTTATTGCAGGAGTCTCAGCTAAGAACTGAGAAAGACAGTTATTTTTCTGCCCCCTACACAGGAGATGAGGAAGTAGCTTTGTTTTCTATCGTTTACTAGAAACTTACAACCCTATTTTAGAATAGAAGCACTGTACAAGTTGACTGGTCTGCAGCTGACGCGCTAGGAAGCTACAAGTCACCCTGACATGAAGAAAGCTTAAGTTCTGCAGGAGAGTCTGCACTTTGGGGAAATTAGGGCAGTTCAAGTTTTGATTCCACAGCCATGGGTGGTCGGCCTAGGGTACATCCAAATTGTGGCCCTCCACAATTGTTACAGTAGTAACAATAGTTACTGGGATCCAGGTGATTTTTTTCATTGTTTTTTTTTTTTTTTTTTTTTGTTTTTTTTTTTGTGCTTCTCTGGCCACTGGTGAACGCTGCTTTCTCTAAGTGCGTTTTTAAGAGCATCCCTCGCACCATTCACGTACCCTAAAAACACTGCTTGGAAGATCCTCTGCTCTGCCTTTTAAGCATGGAGGCTCTCCAAAGAAATGTCCTGATCTATGGCTTCAAGACTGGGGAAGGGACCTCAACCCTCTCATTACCTAACTATCCCGTCTACCGTGCATTGGAAGTCAGAATCTAAAACGCCACTTCGCAACAATGTGAACTCTGGAAACGTTCGATCACATCTCCTTTCCGTCTATAACCTAACCAAACCAAACCGAACCGAACCACACTATTAACCAGCCGTTCATTCATCGGACTTGTTCCTCCTTAATGTTGAAGACCCGACGCCACGGAAAATATTCACAAGTTGACATCTTCAGGAAGACGCTCCCTTAAGTCCCTGCGACCTGCCCCGAAGGCGGGGGGTGAGGACTGTCTCTCGAGCCCTGTCACCTTCCGATGAGGGGACACCGTGGCTCTGCCGCCGCACCCACCCGTCCCATCACACGAGCTCCTCTCTTCCTAGACCTGCTTCCGACCCTCCGCGGTGCCATCTCCTCCAGGAAGACCTCAGTGTCCACCTGCGGCGGCCCCCATGGCTGGGCTTCCCTCTCCAGGTTCGGGTCAAGACCCGTGACAGGTCGCCGCCCCTCCGCTAACCCCCTACCTGAGGGCGCGAATGCGGAAGAAGCCCGCGCCACTCGCCGACCCTTATTCCTGCGCGGGGAGCCCAGCTTCTCGGCCAGCGTACCTTCTAGGAAGCTCGGAGGCTTCGCAACTCTCTGGTCCGTTTAATAGAGAAGGGGCCTGCGTCTCACGAACCCCTGGTCGAGGCCAATCAACTGCCGCAGAGGGTCCCGGTTGGGGCACGTGACTTTCAGGCCCCGCCCGGCCGGTTCCCGCCCAGCCAAGCAGTTCGGAATCTCTAACAAGAATCACCATGAGGCTTTGAAAACTCTAACGGCGATACCTTCCCCCCCCACACCAGTTGAACTAGAATGCGTTAAGATGGGCCCTTGTGCAATTGCGTGGGTTTTTAAAAAATGTTTTATACATTTATTTTGAGGGGGGGAAGGGCAGAGAGAGAAGGAGAGAGAATCCCAAGCAGGCTTAATGCTGTCAGTGCAGAGCCAGATGCCAGGCTCCATAAACTGTGAGACCGTGACCCGAGCTGAAATCAAGAGTCCCAGGTTTAACTGAGCCTTTGGGGCGCCCTCAAATTGTGTATTTTTAAAAAGCTCCCCTTGTGAGTGTAATGTAGAGTGACCACCTTTTAATTTGTTTTTTTAAAAATATTTATTTTTGGCAGAGCGTGAGCAGGGGAGGAGCAGAGAAAGAGGGAAACACGGAATCCAAAGCTGGCTCCGAGCTGTCAGCACAGAGCCCAACACAGGGCTTGAACCCACAGACCGTGAGATCATGACCTGAGACAAAGTCGGTTGCGCAACCATCTGACCCACCCAGGTGCCACTAGAGTGACCACCTTTTCAAAGAGCCAACCCTGGACACAGTCCTACCAGACGAATAACATAGTATGTTGAATATAATGAATTATTATGCATATCTGTGTTATTGCTGTAACATAAAAATATGAAGATAGGTATTTATCTGAAATTATGTTATTCAGAATTTACTTTTCTGTTACATGAATGCTATTTAAACAAAGCAACATAGGACTAGTTAACAGTGGCAATTAGTTGTAATTGATAGTAGGACTAATCTTTGATAGGATTCTATGTTTAGTAAAGAAAAAGAAATTAACAGTTAAAAAAAAAAAAAACACTCTTTGAGGTATTGTGTGAAATCCTGCCTTTAAGTCTTGATTTTCATGGGCCAAAACATTAGAGAGAGGGGGGAGAGAGAGAGAGAGGGACAGGGTGTTTGTTTTACCAGTATCATACGAGTTGTTTGACCAGGGACAAATTAGATAACTCCTCTGTATGTTACTTTCCATGCATGTAAAATGAAGAGATTAGTACCATGAATTTTATAGGGTTGTTCTGAGTAGTAGTACCCCCTTATCCTCTGTTTTGTTCTCCTCATTTTCAGCTCCCTGAGTCAATCATGGTCCAGAAGCAGACGATCCTTCTGACATATCCTGAGAAGGTAGATAGTAGCCTAACGCTGCCTCACAATGCCTACATCATACCCCTCACTTTATCTCATCATAGAAGCATTTTATCATCTCACATCATCACAAGAAGGGTGAGTACAGTACAATGAGATATTTTTAGAGAGACCACATTCACATGACTGATTACTTATTCTATTTGTCCTATTTTATTGTTGTTGTTAATCTCTTACCATACCTAATTTACAAGTGAAACTTTATCATAGATATGTATGTATAGGAAAAAACACAGTATATATAAGGTTTGGTACCATCCACACCTTTCAGGCATCACCTGAGGGTCTTAGAACATATCCCTCCACAGGTAAGGGGGGAATACAGATAAAGGGGGGCCACTTTTTGCTTGTTCTCTACTGTATTGAATGAGTTAATATATGTAAGGTGCTTATAACAATGCCTGGCCACAGTAAATGTTCCTAAAGCATTAGGGAGAAAAACCTTCAGTATTCTAAACATCTTTAGATGAACACATATTCATTGACTCAGTGTTGTAGCAGTTTGAACTTCCAAGAGACAAGAGAATCAGGAAATACAATGAAATTCATTCATTCAGTTAATATTCGTTGAGGGCTTATAATGTACCAGGCACTGTTTATTTCAAATATTACACATTAAAACATTATTCAAAGTATTTAAGGCTTGGTCCAGGCAAAGGGCAGCTGATCTCATACAGGAAAAACCAGTTGAGCTTTTGAAAAATTATGCTGTGCTAAAGGAAGGACATCGGAGACTTGGAAGACTCAAATTCAGGAGTAGTTTCCCCTCTCAGGATGTTTGCTGACAGCTGAAGCTACATGGATCAGGAGGCCAAAGAACTGTACTAAAATACTGGGAAAGGAACAGAAGAACTTTCAATGTCCCAGTGCTTGAGACAGAGACTACTTCAGTGGCGAGATTACTAACTGTAGGTCTTAACAAGCAGTAGTTTCTATTGCTACTCTTTAAGCTCACTGATCCTTGCACATATTGTCGTTGTTTTTATCTCTAGAAGTTCTCTTTTTCTTTTTATTACCTTGTATTTTTCTGTTATTGCATTTATGTTCTTTTAAGTCTTTGAGCATATTCATAATTATTTTAAAGTCCTTGTCTCCCAACCCATAATGTCTGTCATTTCTGGATCTGTTTCTATTGACTGATTATTTTCCTGGTTTTGGATTACATTTTCCTGCTTCTTTACATACCTATTAATTTTTTATCGGATGCTAGACATTATAAATTTTACATTGAGTGTCAGAGTTTGTTGTTTTCCTTTTTAAAAAAAATGTTTATTTATTTTTTGAGAGAGAGAGAGGGAGAGACAGAGCATGAGCCAGGGCAGGGCAGAGAGAGAGGGAGACACAGAATCCAAAGCAGGCTCCAGGCTCTGAGCTGTCAGCACAGAGCCCAATGTGGGGCTTGAACCCACGAACCATGATATCATGACCTGAGACGAAGTTGGATGTCTAACTGACTGAGCCACCCAGCACCCCTGTTGTTTTCCTTTAAAACCATTGGAACTGGGGCGCCTGGGTGGCGCAGTCGGTTAAGCGTCCGACTTCAGCCAGGTCACGATCTCGCGGTCCGGGAGTTCGAGCCCCACGTCGGGCTCTGGGCTGATGGCTCAGAGCCTGGAGCCTGTTTCCGATTCTGTGTCTCCCTCTCTCTCTGCCCCTCCCCCGTTCATGATCTGTCTCTCTCTGTCCCAAAAATAAATAAACGTTGAAAAAAAAATTGTTAAAACCATTGGAACCATATGATCCAGAAATCCGTCTTCTGTAAATACCCCAAAGAAATTAAATCAGTGGTTCAAACAGATATTTGTACACCCATGTTCGTAATAGCCTTATTCACAACAGCCAAAAGGCAAAAGCAAGCCAAGTTTCCTGGGCAGAGGAGTGGATAAGCAAATTGTGGTGTATCCATACAATAGAATATTTTTCAGCCTTAAATAGGAAGAAAATGTTGACAAATGCTACAACATGGGAAAACCTTGTGGACATTATGCTAAGTTAAAAAGGCCTGACACGCAAGGACAAACATTGTATGATTCCACTTTTGTGAAGTACGTAGTCAAACTCATAGAGACAGATAGTAGAAGGGCTGAGGGGAGGGGGAAATGGAGAGTTGATGTTTAATGGGGACAGAGTTTCAGCTTGGGAAGAAGGCCAGTGGTGATAGTTGCAGACAATGTGAATGTACTTAATGCCACTTAAAAATGATTAAAAAGCTAGGGGCACCTGAGTGGCTGAGTCAGTTGAGTGCCCGACTCTTGATTTCAGCTCAGGTCATGATCCCAGGACCGTGGGATCGAGCCCTGCATCAGGCTCTGTGCTGAACGTGGAGCCTGCTTGGGATTCTCTCTCTCCCTCTGCCCTTCTCCCCTGCTCTCACTCTCTCTATATATATAAAATAAATTTTAAAATGGGAAAAAAATTTTTATTTTTAAAAGTGATTAAAAATTTAAATGTTATATATATTTTACAAGAATAAAAATATATTTTTTTCCTTTAAGACAGTTCAAATTATTTTCTGATCAGCTTGACTCTTTCAAGGTTTGTTTTGAAGCTTTGTAAAGATGAGTCACCCCCAAAAGAGTGTGACTTTGGCCTGAAAGTTTGAGCAAATGTTGATGTCCCCTAAGGCTAGTTATTGTACTTCTAGGAGTTCTGCTGAATGCCTCAGGTCAGAGTCCTCAGATTTCAACGTGAACATCTCCCAGCTCTGTGTGAACGCTGAGAACTATTCAGCTTACTGTTTCCTGTTCGTTCTTTGCCTGGCATTGATTCTATTAGGAACAGACTCAAGAGGATGCTTTATGGAAATTTCTAGAGATTTTCTCTGTGTAGCTTCTGGCTTCCTAGGATTCTGCCACCCAAACCCAGCTGCCTCTGCCTCCTTGAACTCAAATGTCTGTCTCCTCATCTTAGAGAACCTGCTATGGTCTGTATGGACTCTTCCTCCCCTGCACTGTCATAAAAGGTGCCTTTTTCTCAGGGATCACAGGTCTGTACTGCCTGTCGTCTCCAGTCTGAAAACATTTTTCATATGTTGTCTAGTTTTTTTTTTTAATGTTTATTTATTTTTGAGAGAGAGAGAGAGAGAGAGCGCGCGCATGAGTGGGGGAGGGGTGGAAAGAGGGGGGACAGAGAATCCCAAGCAGGCTTCATGCAGTCAGCACAGAGCCCAACATGGGGCTTGAACTCATGAACCATCAGACTATGACCTGAGCCAAAGTTGGACGCTCAACCAACTGAGCCACCCAGGTAGGTGCTCCTGTTCTCTCTAATTTTATAGTTTTTTACATGAATTCAGTAAGTCCACTCTTACTAACTACATCATGGCCAGAAGAGGAAACTCTGTATAGTTTTAACATGCATTTATTTTCCTTCACATGTGCTTAAAATTTTCAGTATTTAAATTCTTAAAAAGAAGCAACAGGCCCCAAATGGAGTCACTTGAGTTAAACCTGATGCCCACGGGCTGGGTCTGGGGACCCAGAGGGAGTCCCACAGGACCTGGCTGCGTGCAGGATGGAAATCGAGCGTGAGCCAGCAGGAAGTGAGAGCAGAGTTTATAGAAGGTGTAGAGAGAGTGCAGATATAGATAGTGTCCGGGCTACTCAGAAAGAAAAGGAGAGAGTCTCGTCTTTGTTTGGGGTCTGGGATTTTTACTGAGGACAGGGATCTGGTGCACGTGTCCCCTCAGGTATCCAGGAACTGGTTAGAGCAAAGACAAGGACCCAGGTGTTATTCCTTGGAACAAAGGGGCCTTGGCATTAAGATGTCTAGTGCCATGGTCCAGAATGTGCATAGGATGGCTGTGGTGTCTAAGTGAGGTATCTATCTGGTCAGATGGGGGCCTCCAAATGTGGGGCAAAGATCAGGTGGAAGCCAATGGTGCAGGTGGTGAAAGAATTCACCTGAGGCAGGCAGGTCATGTCTGCCATGAGGCAGTGGGTGGGGGCTGTTTTTAAAGCAGGGAAGGTGAGGAGTTATGGCGATATATGGAATTTTCCCTTTTTTGGTAACTGTGCCTGGTTGTAAGTAACCCATTGGTCAGTTAGGGCCTATGGATATTTTGGGTCACCCAGTGGGCCTGTCTCTATTCAGCCAGGGAATCACTGTGGGCCCTTTCCACACCCCATCACTCAAGCCCGTTTGCCTAAAAGCAGCCTCTACAATGGCTTCCTCTGGTCATTCTCACCTGGTCTTTGCTTAGATGTTAAATAAATCATTAATTCCTTGTCTTTTACAAGGAGGACATTCAAGGGGCACCTGGGTGGCTCAGTGGGTTGAACGTCTGACTTGATTTCAGCTCAGGTCATGATCTCACAGTTGGCAGGATCGAGCCCTGAGTCCCGGCTGTGCGCTAACAGCACAGAGCCTGCTTGGGATTCTCTCTCTCCCTCTCTCTCTGCCCCTTGCCCCACCCCCTCATAAATAAATAAATAAATAAATAAATAAATAAATAAAATTTTTAAAAATCCAAGGAGGACATTCTTACACATGTGTAGAGTGGGGTGGGGGCACAGGTCCTAATAAGAATAGAAGCAGGAAAAGGAGCAAAAAACCAGATTTCTATGGAGTCCTTCAGTTTCCCTATCTCAAACCCATGACACCATGCCAAGATTTAATACCTGACGTGATTACAGTTTCGACCTTCCCTAGGTATGTAATCCTAACTGGTCAGTCCGGAATTTTTTGGTCAGCACCACTGAGGCAATGCTCCTAATGGCTCTACTGTCCCCCAAAGGAAGGTTGCCTTGCCAGATGATTTATTTTTCTATCTATGACTTCCTTGTTGTACACTCTCTCTGCCTTTTTAAAAAACGTTTCCTGCTGGGGGCTTCTGGGTGGCTCAGTCAGCTAAGTGCCTCACTTCAACTCAGGTCATGATCTTGCGGTCCATGAGTTTGAGCCCTGCGTCGGGCTCTGTGCTGACAGCTCACAGCCTGGAGTCTGCTTCGGATTCTCTGTCTCCTTCTCTCTCTGACCCTCCCCTGCTTTCTCTCTGTCTCTCAAAAATAAATAAATGTTAAAAAAAGTAAAATAAATAAAAACACAAACCTTTCCTTCTGTAGCCCTCTGGAGTTCCATTCTAGTGCTGGATGGGATGCTACCTGATTCATGAATCATTCAATAAAGCCAATTCAGTCTTTAAATTTATTCCACTGCATTTCTTCTTACAGTTTCATTTGAATTTTGTGACTGAACTATGATTGTACGTGAATATTTTCCTCTTGGTGTATAGACGTTGTATTTTGGATTTTTGAGACATAATTAGAAATATTTCTCTATTCCCAAATTAAAAATGAATTCACTATGATTTTGGTTTCTTCTTCTTTCTCTCCACACCCTCCTCATCCTTCCTCTCCTCATCCTTCCCCTCCTCATTGTTCTCCCCTTGTACTTCTTTTTTTTTTTTAAGTTTATTTATTTATTTTGAGAGACCATATGAACACATGCAAGCGGGGGAGGGGCAGAGAGAGGGAGAGAGAATCCCAAGGAGGCTCCGCACTGACAGAGCAGATCCTGATGCAGAACCAAACTCATGATCCTTGAGATCATGACTTGAGCCTGAGATCATGACCTGAGCCAAAATCAAGAGTAGGATGCTTAACCAACTGAGCCACCCAGGTGACCCTGCTTATTTATTTTTTTACATGAGTTCTAGAATTCATAAATACAGCTGCAGGGAAAAAAAACTACTTATACTGGTATCATGCTAACATTGTAAATTAACTTAGGGATGTTTATATCCTAGTTCTCCTCCTCCATTAGGTCCTTGGATGAGCCTTGGGACCTCAGTTTTCCTGCCTGTCTCTTGCGTTGGTAGGACTTGTGTCCCTGTTTCTGCCTTTTGCTTCCATTCTTATTCATCTCTAGGACTAGGCGGAACACATTGTGTCTAGCTTTAAACCAAGTTCTCTGGGGTTCTGACTCCCTTATGTGGTTCCTGCCAGCCACTTCCTGTCTATGCTGGCATATACATTATGTTATTTCTCTTGTGAAATCTGAAAGAATCTCATTTCATTATGTGCAACTTTGACAAAAGCCTCATCCAGACTCTCTCCCATCCCTCAGACTGGACCCTCCAGGTATGAGGTGACAGAAAATACATCAGTCTGTGTCCGCCAGTTCCTGGCACTGTAAAGCCCTTGTAATTCCCTGAGTGATAATAGCATCAGGAGCATCTCTTATTCTAATATTTGTTTTTGACCTCATCCCTGACACAGGACTTTTAAAACCCTTGTAGATTCCTGGGGACCCTGGGTGGTTCAGTCGGTTAAACATGTGACTCTTGATTTTGGCTCAGGTCATGATCTCATGGTTCATGGATTCAAGCCCCACGTTGGGCTCTACACTGACAGCATAGAGCCTGGGTGGGATTCTCTCTCTCCCTCTGTCTCTGCCCCTCCCCTGCTTGCACACTCTGTCTCTCTCAAAATAAACCTAAAAAACAAATTTTTTAAAAACCCCTATAAATTCCTAATGGTAAAAGCACTGGGAGCATCTTTTGATCTACTGAGGTGACTCTGGGTGGGTTCTTAGGTGCCTCCTGGATGGGCCACGGTCACCAGGAAGACCAAGGCCATGATGAGAAGCTTGGAATTTTCAGTCCTGCCACTCACTTCTCCAGAGAGGGCAGAGGGCCTAGAAATGGAGTTAATAATTGATCATACCTGTGTGAAGAAGCCCCCATAAAACCCCAATAGTATGGATTTGGGAGCTTCCAAATTGGTGAATACATCCACGCCAGCAGCATTGTGACATATCCCAACTCCCTGGGGACAGAAGCTTCTGTGCTCTGGACCCTCCCAGACCTCACCCTGTGTATCTACCTCTTCATCTGGCTATTTATCTGTATCCTTTATCGTATATATATTTAAATGTTTTATTTACTTTTGAGAGAGAGAGAGTGCCAGTAGGGGAAGGGCTGAGAGAGGGGGACAGAGGATCGGAAGTGGGCTCCACGCTAATGGCAGCAAGCCTGGTATGAGGCTCAAACTCAAGAACCATGAGATCATGACCTGAGCTGATGTCGGACACTCAACCGAGCTACCCGGGTGCCCCTATCATATTTTTTTAATAAACTGGTAAATGTAAGGAAGTGCTTCCCTGAATTCTGTGAGCTGTTCTAACAAACTAAACAAACCGGAGGAAGAAGTTGTGGGAACTTCCAGTTTGTAGCCAAATTGTACAGAAGTTGTGGGTAACCTGGGGACCTACTACTTGTGACTGGCATTGAAAGTAGGGTGAGGGCAAATAAATAAGTAAACTTAAAAAAAAAAAACAACAACTATGTTCCTCCTTCTCACCATTCATAGCCCCAGTACTCTCAATCTTTCCTGGAATTAGAGGGCAAAAATGGAGCTTAACTGGGATAAACAGAGATTCTACTTTATCTATTTTCTCTTTTTTTTAAGAAACTTAAAAAAAAAAAAAAGAAACTTTTTTTAAAGTTTATTTATTTTGACAGAGAGAGAGCACAAGTGGGGGAGAGTCAGAGAGAAGTAGAGACAGAATCCCAAGCAGACTCTGCAATATCAGTGCAGAGCCCGATGCGGGGCTCGAACTCACAAACGGTGAGACCATGACCTCAGCCGAGATCAAGACTCGGATGCTTAACTGACTGTGCCAGCCAGGCGCCCCATTATTTTCTCTTTAATGTAAGAAATCACCCACACTGAAGACATGCCTGGATCCAAAACACAGTCTGACAAGTTAAAGTGTGTTATTAAGGAAAATATATTATTTGAGGAATATCCAATAGAACTGCATGAGACAGGTCAATAATTCTATACCATGAAGCTTTCTTTTTTTAATTTCTTTTTTTAAATTTTTTTTAACGTTTTATTTATTGTTGAGACAGGGAGAGACAGAGCATGAACAGGGGAGGGTCAGAGAGAGGGAGACACAGAATCTGAAACAGGCTCCAGGCTCTGAGCTGTCAGCACAGAGCCCAACGCGGGGCTCGAACTCACGAACGGAGAGATCATGACGTGAGCCAAAGTCGGCCGCTCAACCGACTGAGCCACCCAGGCGCCCCTACCATGAAGCTTTCTTAGCAATGAAAATCCAGTATGGACTAGAGGCTATGGCCTTACCCTGGGATCAAGAGTCAGATGCTCCACCGACTGAACCAGCCAGGAGCCCCTGTCCTATGTATTTTTCCACACACTCGGTCATCATATTTTTACAAACTGACACTTTTAAGTGTCCATGGGAACATTCCCTTATGCCTCATGTAGTGGCCATGAGGACATGCCTTGTGAACCTTTGCTACAGGGAACAATTGGCTGAGGTCCTAACTGCCTCAACACATGCCTCCCAGGCGCTGCTCCCTGGCGCTGAGTGTGTGTAGACCCTCTAGCAGACCATTCCTGGAAGGTATGGGACTCTTCTTCGGCTGACATTGGCTCGAGATTCCCCGAGGACTTTGCTGAATTTTCCTTAAACTGCAGGGCGGCATCATGCTTCCACTGACCATTCCCCTCTCCTTCCCATGGGGTCGTCTTGCATCTTGGGCTCTCCCCAGCTTTAAAAACTCCCACCTTATTTCCTTTCTCACAGGCATGTCTCCTGATAAAATCCTTGCATGTTTCATCACATCTTGGCATCTGCTTCTTGGAGGACCTGGACTAACATCACAGAAAGAGCAATTTTCCAAAAGCCCACACTCGCAAAAGGAAAAGTCTAAGCTATTTCATGTACCGTTAGCCTGTTCTCTACTCTGTGGGGAGACTGAAAGCGGAATCATGTCTATTTCCACATAATAAGAGGAACTCTTGGTCCTGGATGATGGAATTATTCCCCTAGTTTCACCCCCTTTCACCTCGGGCACCATCAAGCCAGTGCATAGCAGGGAAGACTATTTACTGACTCCTATCCTTCCAGGAGTAGTATATTGTTGAATTTGACGGACCAGAAGAGGGAACTGGCTTACTTGCTACCATCATGAGAATTCAGGTTAATTTTGCTATTACAATCCCATCATCACACTCTTGCAAACCAGGGGATAAGAGCAGCCTATGAGTATGCTGGAAAGAACAGATACTGTCTCCTAATATTGAGTAATCTCTTTGAAGCCTGATTGTTTACAGTTTCTCCCTCGCCAGGGTTAGACGGCTCTGTCCTTTGCACATGCCCCATTTTTAGAGGGCCTACTTCCATTACCCCAAGAACTCAGGTCTTAAAGAATATGGGCAGTGCTATAGACAGCAGTGTTAGGTACTGTAAGTCTGCACCAACGCACTCATGAACTGTTTTGTAGATGCTCCGTTTGTGTGCCAAATTTGACCTCTCCGGTGTCCATGCTAATTAGTCTTGACCAGGCCACTTAGATCCAAAATCCTCTTTCCAAGATGTTTTATGTTGCAATTCTTCATCTCAGGGTCATGAGTTGAAGCTCCACATTGGGCATAGAGATTACTTAAACAAATAAATAAACTTAAAAAAAAATGTCTTTATGAACATGTTCTCTTTGTACCTGAGAGGATGCATTTGATTAGGGATTCTGAGAAGCCTGGGATTATGATTTTGGATCTAAAGATGCCGATAATTTGGGACAAGTTAACTTCATTTTCCTGGACGTTGCTTCTAATTCATATCTTCCCCCTTATATCACTCACTGGGAGTCTCTCATAGATGTGGGGAAACCTCATGCTGTTAAGAAACATCACAATGACCTTTGAGGTCGATACCCTGAGCAGTTCCTTGTTGTATTCTATGTTCTCCCAGGACTTGGAGGTGGGAATGATAATTAGGAATTTCTTATAGGCTCCCACTTTGTCCAGCTCAGTGATCAACAGAGAGCTCCCCTGGATTCCCAAATCGTCATCTTGAGTCACAATGCCCACTCAGATCCATTTAAAGTAGGGTCATTCCCTGGGCCCAGGATTGGTCACTAGTGTCCTCTGCAGAAAAGGAGTCTCATTACTGAGACAGACTCCAGTGGGTACATAACTGACCCAGAAAGTGAACACATCTTTTTCATAAATCAGAAGTGAATCCTGACAGAAGCGTATAGAAGGAATACTGAAACCTATCCTTACATTTAAAGTTTTGATATGTATGATGATGTTTCTATACCAAATCGTAACATACGTGTAAATTGTTCTCTCCAGTTTATTTACTTTCTAAATAAAGGTGGGGCAATTCTCAGCCCTTGGAAATAATTTCTCCCTAAACTCCTGGGCAGAGGAGGCAATGTAATCTAGGTTCAACTAGAGCAGACCTCTTAGAGTTTAATTTTCAACATTAAAGGCAAACGTATCCTTGATATTAAGGAACAGCCGGTTCTTTTGTTTGGCTACTTTCTGTATTTAATTTAAATACACATTTAAAGTAAATAAATCTAGGGGCGACTGGGTAGCTCAGTCAGTTGAGTGTCCAACTCTTGATTTCAGCTCAGGTCATGGTCCCAGAGTCAAGGGATCGAACCCCACCTCAGGCTCTGTGCTGGGCATGGAGCCTGCTTGAGATTCTCTTTGTCTCTCTCTCTCTTTCTCTCTCCCATTATCTCTCTCTCCCTCTCCTGCTGCCCCTCTCCCCTGCTAGCACTCTCTAAAATAAAGTAAAAACAAAAACAAATCTAAAAAGAAAATAATAAAGTAAATAAATCTTATTTTGTATTCTTGATAGTCCAGGGATGGACTAACCAATTTACAGAGAAATTACAGCTTAAGAAAAAACCAGAGCATTTATGAAATGACTAAAATAGCTTCAGAGCAGCTAACACAGCTTTGCATTAAAAGTCATCTCTTGATTCAAACTACATGATTGGAATCAATAGATTTCCCCATTGTTTCTATTGCACTATAGCAATGCCTTTTCCCCTTGACAATCAGACAGGTAGCTAATGTGGTTCCACATCCCTCAGATTGTATCCCTTCCTCCCATATCCTGCCTAAGAGGAAAGCGGTGGTCATAATCAGGAGTGCAGAGGGAGGGCATTTCCAGGGCTGTTGTAGTTTCTCACAAGATCTAAAACAGTGAGGGTAGGTGCACATGATGTTGAAGCTGAAACAATTATTATGATTATGATTTTATAAATTTGGAACAGCTACATCCCCAGAAATTCTGGGCAACTGGTGTTCTACCGTATGATATTTCACCATTGTCATCCCTGTGCTTAGGAAAAAGAAAAGAACTCATTAGATAACCAAGGCCCCCAAATAAAGTCCCTATTTTTTTAATGTTTATTTTTGAGAGAGACAGACAGAGCATGAGCAGGGGAGGGGGAGAGAGAGAGGGAAACTCAGAATCTGAAGCAGGTTCCAGGCTCCCAGCTGTCAGCACAAAGCCCAATGCAGGGTTCAAACTCATGAACTGTGAGATCATGACCTGAGCTGAAGTCGGACGCTGAACCAACTAAACCACCCCAGTGCCTCTAAAGTCCCTATTTCTTATCCTAATGTCCAGGATCCTCTCAGTATGAATCATGCCTTTTCTGTCAAAATCCAGTCAAACCAGTTATCTTATTATTTCCCAAATATTCTATTTACTGTGAAAATACACCTTAGGTGGAGGATAGGTTCTGAATTTAGATGGTGAGATGAATCAAATGACTTCACAATTATTCCTGTAAAATCCTTTACCTTATCCAAAATATGTGATTTTGTATGAACACTTGTACACAGCAAATATGTATATATGTAAAATATATGCAGTAATGTACAGTATATCATTCTCGAGGGGGACTATACTCAAATCATTTAAGTTATTTACTACTCAGCTCTTTTCAGCAAATACGTGAAGATTTTAGGCTCTTGCTAGCTTGAACATCTTCCTGTTCATCAATATCTTGTTCTCTTGTAGAACAGTTTAATTATTTCCTTGAACTTCGTTTTGGTGTTTTCCCATGGCTCTCAGTTAATTCCCATGAGTCTCAAAACTTTTTCATTTCTTCCTTGAAACTGTGAACAAAGTTATCACCAGCCACTTTTCTGGTTATCTGAATGATGCATTTTATTTCTTTGGCAATGGTTGAGAATCCCTTAAAATCATTCATGTATTTTTATTTTATTTTTTTTTTCTTGAGGGAGAGCACAAGTGGGGGAAGAGGAGCAGAGAGAGAGAGAGAGAGAGAGAGAGAGAGAGAGAGAGAGAATCTCAAGCAGGCTCCATACTCAGTGTGGAGCTCAACGCATGGCTCCATCCCACAACCCTGGGATCATGACCGAAGCCGAAATCAAGAGTCGGACACTTAACCGACTGAGCCACCTAGGTGCCCTGCCCCTCATGTATTTTTATTAAAAGTTTATATAATGACCAAAACTAATAGGTAATATCTTGCATTTATTGAGGATTTCCCTGTGTTCCAGGGACTATCTCATGCGCTTTACATGAATTAATTTACAGCATCCACATAACAACTCTGTGAAGTAGGTGCTATTGTTTTCCTCATTGTACTGATGAGGAAACAGGGTCACGGGAAAATGTTTGCTGAATGAGGAGGAATGCCTGTGTGCTCCTTTACATTTTGAGAGGGACTGCACTGTGACTTTGGGTTGAAACTGCAAAGAGGTTGTTCAGATTGGTGGGTAAAGGGTGATAAAATGAAAATGAGCTTTTTAATCACTCACCTGAGTTAATCTGTATAGTTCCAGCAATCTTGCCATGGGTATGGACAGCGCCGACTGAGGTCCCCAGTTGGAGCAGGGATAGGAGCGTGAGCTCAGCAACTGTAGTTGGATATTGGGTTTTTGGACCCTGTCAGGAGGCATGTGGTTCCCTGAAGGGCCCCTGAGATGAAGCTTCCAGACCTCCAGATGGAAAATCCTAGAGTGAGATTGGGTAACCGATGGATGTCTCTGTTGATTTCCTCAGTCACAAAGAAGAAAACCCAAATTGCCCAGTAACACCAAGCTGTGATTCTTAGTAAACAACAACAACAACAAAAATACAAATGAAGTTTTAGAATTTCCTAAAACCTACCCATATCTTTACAGTCTTTTAATGAGTTTTTTTTTTTTTATGTTTTTGTTTATTTTTGAGACAGAAAGCATGAGTTGGGGAGGGGCAGAGAGAGAGGGGGAGACAGGAATCAAAGAGGGCTCTGCACTGACAGCAGAGAGCCCAACTCGGGGCTCGAACACACCAGCTGTGAGATCATGACCTGAGACGAAGTCAGACACCCATTCTACTGAGCCACCCAAGTGCCCCATGAGTCTTTAAAGAAATATGTCCACAAAGAGTCTTTGCTTTCTTTGGGCGTGATGAAAATCACTGAATCTCCATTCCAGCTCTCCAGCTCCAGATGATCCCGTCTAATGTGTTCAGGGCAGGGATCAGGGTGAGGCAAATGAAGCAATCACCTTGGATGCAAAATTTAAGAGGGCACCAAAAAACTCAGTAATCAAGAGAAATAATGTTTTAATGCAATATTTTCTAAATCAAAATTAATGCAAAAAAGTCCATGAAAACAAAATATCAGACTTTTAGATAAGACAAATTGTTGTTTGCTTGTTTTATAATCCAGGATTATTGTGAATTTGGAAGTTATTTCTAATCAGCTCATGGTTCCTGGACCATGAAGCCATCACATCCCACTCTGTACAGGTTGTCATTTTTTTGTCATTTTTATCTATCTATCTATCTATCTATCTATCTATCTATCTATCTATATTTTTATTTTTTAAGTAAACTTGATGCCCAGCAAGGGGCACAAACTCACAACCCCAAGATCAAGAATCACATGCTCTACTGACTGAGCCAGCCATGTGCCTCTATAGTCATTTTTTCTTAATTATGGAGCTTTTATTAACTTTTCCAATCTGATTCAAATCACGGGAAGATATTTTGATAAGTGTATATAGGGGCATATATGTTTCTTTTTGCTTCAGGATCCAATATGGCTTAGAATAGTACTAGATGGATACTAAAATTTTTTGAGTGACTCAAAAATCAAAACAAAATACAGTAGAGGGTGGCACTCTACCCCTGCTCCATTCACTTCACTCCCTCCAATGCCTACATATAATTTTCTTGTGTACTCTCCCAGTTTTCTGTTGTTTGTAAAAGTAGCCATACGAAAGTACCAACCTTTGCCTTTGTTGATTTTCTTTATTGTGTATCTGCTTTGTATTTTAAAATTTCTCTTTATCATATATTTTCTTTTACTTTGTGTTTAAATTTGCTTCCACTTTTAGTCTTTCAATGGAAACTGAGATGATGGACTTTCAACCTTTTTTTTTTTTTTTTAAAGTTTATTATTTGAGAGAGGGAGAGCACAAGAGGGCAAGGGTTAGAGAGAAGGGGAGACAGAATCCCAAGCAGGCTCTGTGCAATCAATGCAGAATGCGATGCGGGGCTGGAACTCACAAACAGTGAGATTATGACCTGAGCTGAGATCAAGAGTCAGAGGCTCAACTGACTGAGCCACCCAGATGCCCCTCAACCTTTTTTTTTTGGGGGGGGGTAACATTTATTTTTGAAAGACAGAGAGAGACAGAGCACAGGGTGGGGAGGGGAAGAGAGAGAAGGAGACACAGAATCCAAAGCAGGCTCCAGGCTCCGAGCTGTCAGCACAGAGCCCGATGTAGGGCTCGAACCCACAAACCGTGAGATCATGACCTGAGCCCAAGTTGGATGCTTAACCCACTGAGCCACCCAGGCACCCCTCCTATTTTTTTTGTTGTTGTTGCTGATTTTTTTAAATTTATTTTTGAGACAGAGACAGAGCATGAGCAGGGGAGGGGCAGAGAGAGAGGGAGACACAGAATCCGAAGCAGGCTCCAGGCTCCGAGCTGTCAGCACAGAACCCGACACGGGGCTCGAACTCACAGACCGTGAGATCATGACCTGAGGTGAAGTCGAATACTTAACTGACTGAGCCACCCAGGCGCCCCACCCCTCCTCTTATTTTTATTGATCTCTACTTTCATCAAATGTAGTAGAGAATATCCTAAGTCCTTTAAAATTACTGAGCCTTGCTCTAAGCCCCAGTGTACAATCTAACTTGAACATTTCATGTGCACTTGAAGGGAATGTGCACTCTGAAGTTGCTGCGTGTTCCTTGTGTGTTCTATAAAGTATATATGCCACTCAATTCAAGATGGTAGACAATATAGACATATTGTTCAGCTCTTCTAAATATTTAATATTTGTTGTCTAGATATTCTATCAACTGCTGAGAATGGAGTGTTATAATTTCCAATTATAAAATTGTGGATTGTTCTTTTTTAAAATTTAGTTCTGTCAGTTTTTACCTTGTGATTTTGGAAGCCCTGATATTAGGCACATAATATATTAGTAAACTTAAAATGATCTTATTTATAATATTAACACATCACATCTGTAACATAGTTACACATTATAAGATTTACCAACCTTGATGAATTGACCATTTTATCATTATAAAATGTCCTCTGTTTATGATGATACCTTCTTGAATTCTATTATATCTGATATTAACATATCCAGCTTTCTTATGATTAGTGTTTTCATTGTGTATCTTTATCTCTTGAATGTTCACCTGTGTTTCTGTATTTAAAGTGTTCCTCTTTTAGATATAGTTGGGTCATTCTTTATTCAGTCTGACAACCTGTCAGTTTTATTTGGAGTGTTTCTTTTAGGTTTAATGCAATTGCTGATATGGTTGAACTTAGGTCTCCCAGTTTGCTGCCTGTTTACAATTTGTTCTATCTGTGTCTCTCTTCCTCCTTTCCTGCCTTCTTCTGGGTTAAACATTTTAAGTTTTATTTATTTAGGTAATCTCTACACCCAATGTAGGACTCAAACTCACAACCCCAAGAGTCGCATGCTCCTTGACTAAGCCAGCAGGCACCCCTAGGGTTAAACATTTTTTAATATGTGATTTAATTCCTCTACTTGCATTATTATTTAATGGGTATTCTTTAGGGATTACAGTATCATCTGTAATTTCTCGTAATCTCTTTAGCATTACTACTGTTTGTCATACTAAATGTAGAAACACTTTTTATTTACCTTTCCTTCCACCTACATCCCTTGAAGTTCAGTATTAATTCGTGCACACAACTAAATTTTATTATAATTTCAGGAAATTCTAAGATACAAACTATACAGTTGGAGTCAAAAGTTTAACCCTTTGAAGTTCCCTTCCAGTCACCCTGTCTCCACTCCTGATTTTGGTCTTTAGGGTCTCCTTTTGTTTCTTATGGTTAATATTTGCCACGACCAGGCCATGGGTAGCAAGCACAATATATGATCCTTGTGGGCAGAAGAGGTTGAGAAAGCTGTAAGCGGGCTTAAAAGAGCACATTTAGCAAGGGTAAGGGGCCAGAGCAGAAGTTAGGATCAGGCAGCTCAATTTACACAAAGTCAGAGAAAACAAAAAAGGACCAAACAAAAGGATCCAACGTCAGGTAAAAGAAAGGATGACATTATATAATTGGCAAGAGAAAAAAAAGGCAGAAACAAGGACACAGAGAGCTCCCGAGAATGAACGTGGGTTGTTATTATCCTTCCTTATTGACTTGATCCTTGTGCACTAAGAGCCTAAATCAGTGGTTCTTAATCTTGGTGGAACTACCTGAGGAGTTTTTAAATTCCTGATGCCCAGGCTACACCCCAGGCCAAATTTAATCAGAATCTCTAGGACTGGGACCCAGGTATTTTTCAGATGATTTCAGTGTACACCCAGGATTAATAAGCAATGGTTTAAATGTTTGCAAATGTTCAAGTGAACAAGTGGAGTGCAGGGACAGAGAAAAGGAAGATTTCCTAGGCTTAGATATTTTTCTTCCTCTTTATTTTCCTAGAGAAACATCCTGGTGATTTTCCTCTTTGGGATCCTGATCTTCCACACTTGGCTTCAGGTTGAAACTACTATTTAGAGAGCCATCAGCCTCAAGTACTGTTAAGTCTGCTGCTTGGGGTAGTTTTTCTACTGACATTAGATGCTTAGCTCCTGACTCTCTTTTCTCTGACTTAACCAGACTTTCTCCTTCTGTGCTCCCCTAGGAATTCTCCACTCTTCAGCTTCTTGGGTTCTGTTACTATACCTCTTGTCCTCTTCCCATACCTAATACCATTTCAAGGAAGAGAGCTATTTTTTGCATGATGCAGCCTCATACATTTTTGTAGTACCCTGTAATACTTAGAACACAGGTCTACATGATCAGTAGAGAATACATAATTCTTTTTCTTTTTTCAATGTTTACTTTTAAGAGAGAAAGACTTCCAGCAGGAAAGGGGCAGAGAGAGAGGGAGACACAGAATCTGAAGCAAGCTCTAGGCTCTGAGCTGATGTAGGGCTTAATCTCATGGAGTGCAAGATCATGACCTGAGCTGAAGTCGGATGCTTAACCGACTGAGCCACCCAGGTGCCCCTCTTTTTTTTTTTAAGTAAACTCTGCCCAACATGGGACTCAAACTCATGATCCCAATATCAAAAATTGCATTGAGCCAGCCTTATTGAGCCAGCTGGGTGCCCCAAGAATACATAACTATTTCATGAATTTACTGCATTCTATTCATCATGAATTTCTTTATGTTGATAAAAGGCTGAACGCACACTGAAGGTTTTCTCACATTTCTTACATCTGTAGTGTTTTTCTCCTGTATGGGTTTTCTGATGTTGAATAAGAGATGAACTCTGACTGAAGGCTTTGTCACAACCACTGCATTTATATGGTTTCTCTCCAGTATGAGTTCTCAGATGCTTTGTAAGAGATGAGCTCTGGCTGAAGGCTTTCTCACATTCTTTACATTTGTAAGGTTTCTCCCCAGTATGAATTCTTTGGTGTCTTATGAGAGCTGAGCGATCACTGAAGGCTTTCCCACATTCGTTACATTTGTAAGGTTTCTCCCCAGTATGGGTTCCTTGATGTTGAATAAGAGCTGAACAGTAGCTGAAAGCTTTCCCACATTCACTGCATTCATATGGCTTTTCCCCTGTATGAGTTCTCTGATGTTGAGTGAGGCCCGACCTGTCACTAAAGGCTTTCCCACATTCTTTACATCCATAAGGTTTTTCTCCAGTATGAACTCTTTGATGTTTAATTAGGGATGAGGTATCATTGAAAGCTTTCCCACATTCCTTGCATTTATAGGGTTTCTCTCCAGTATGGATTCTGTGGTGTTGAATAAGGTATGTGCTTTGGTTGAAGGCTTTCCCACATTCATTGCACTCATAGGGCTTTTCTCCAGTGTGAATGATATGATGCTGAATGAGGGCTGACCGATGACTGAAGGCTTTCCCACATTTGTTACACTCGTAAGGTTTTTCTCCCGTGTGAATTCTCTGATGCTGAATAAGTGATGAGCTCCGAGTGAAGGCCTTTCCACACTCAGCACATGCATAAGGCTTCTCTCCAGTATGAATTCTCTGATGTAGGATAAAGGCTGAGTAGTAACTGAAGAACTTCCCACATTCATTGCACTTCCAAGGCTTTTTCACTGAGTAAATATTTTGATGTTTGATTGGGTTTGAACTTTCCCCAATTTCATTACAATCCTCCACAGTGGTTTTGTTGTGTTTAATTATGGCTTGCCTTAAATCTTTCTTCCGGTTTCCTTGCTGCCTTTCTAATGTGCCTTCACATTGCCAGGCTTCTATCAATCTGGAGTCCCAGGCCTCAACCTTTTTAAGTCTTTCTATTATCAGCTCTCTTTCGGAGGACACTTCTTCATAAAGTTCTTGCTTTGAAAAAGATTCTTTAGTTTCAGGTATAGATTCGGAATCTGAAATAAATAAAAAGTACACGTATTTTTGTTTTCTCTGTGATGAGAGAAAGAAAACTGCTGAGTTAGCAAGAGGAAAATAAAACAAAAATGATGCTTTTTAAAAAGTGTTTATGGGGCGCCTGGGTGGCGCAGTCGGTTAAGCGTCCGACTTCAGCCAGGTCACGATCTCGCGGTCCGTGAGTTCGAGCCCCGCGTCGGGCTCTGGGCTGATGGCTCAGAGCCTGGAGCCTGTTTCCGATTCTGTGTCTCCCTCTCTCTCTGCCCCTCCCCCGTTCATGCTCTGTCTCTCTCTGTCCCAAAAATAAATAAAAAACGTTGAAAAAAAATTAAAAAAAAATAAATAAAAAGTGTTTATTTATTTTTAGAGAAAGAGAGATCCAGAGAGAGGGGCAGAGAGGGAGAAACAGCTCCTTGCTGTCAGCGCAGAGCCCAGCGTGAGGCTTGATCCCACAACCATGAGATCATGACCCGAGCTGAAACCAAGTCAGATGCTCAACCACCTGAGCCACCTAGGCAACCCCAAAAATGATGCTTATTAAACATGTTTATTAGAATGTTTTCAGAAAGCACTTCCTGGCAGTGGCAGAAGAAGTGTCAGAAAAAAACAGAGATGGGAGAATGAGTAATGTAAGGCACAATAAAAGGACAATGAGGATGCTGTACTTAAGAGAGTGGAAAACTGAGCAGACTAACCAGAAAGGAGGATATAAGCAGGTGGGATGAGAATAAATGTTAATATAAAACATCTAGAGAAGGGTGGAAAGATGAAAACACAGGTTGAGATTAGACAGTTTTGAAAAAGTACAAGACAAAAAAAATCATTTATAATAATCACCCAGAAACAACACTTTTGACTTTTTCAATAGTTCCCTCCAGTCCCCCAGAAATAAGTCAGAGAAAGACAAATATCATATGATTTCACTCATATGTGGAATTTAAGAAACACAACAGATGAACATAGGGGAAAAGAAGCAAAAATAAATAAAAACAGGGAAGCAAACCGTAAGAGACGCTTAAATACAGAGAATAAACTGAGGGTTGCTGGAGGGGAGGTGAGTGAGGAGATGGGCTAAATGGGTGATAGGCATTAAGGAGGGCACTTTTTGGGATGAGCACTGGGTATCATATGTAAGTGATGAGTCACTAAATTCTATTCCTGAAATCATTATTACACTATATGTTAACTAACTCGGATTAAAAAAGAAAGAAAGAAATGCTCTTATAGGCAGAAGGTGATTGATACAAGTCAAAAACTTGTATCAATGGGCCAAACTGACCCACCACAGACCAAATCTGGCCACTATCACTTGTTTACATATTGTTTATGGCTGCCTTCATGCTACAATGGCAAAGTTAACTAATTGCCAAAGAGTATATGGCCCACAAAGCAGAGAATGTTTACCATCTGGTCCTTTATAGAGAAAGTTTGCCAACCCCTGATCAATATAAAAAATGAATAGTGCTGGCAATGGCATAAATGAAAATAGATATAAAATTAATTTTTTTCTTACTAAAAAAATTTTTTATGTTTATTTGAGAGAGACAGAGCATGAGCAGGGGAGGGGCAGAGAGAGAGAGAAACATAGAATCTGAAGCAGGCTATAGGCTCTTAGCTTTTAGCCCAGAGCCCGACACTGGGCTCAAACCCATGAACTTTGAGATCATGACCTCAGCTGAAGTCAGAAGCTTAACCAACTGAGCCACCCAGGGTCCACCCCCCCTTTTTTTCTTATTTTTAATTACTCTAAGAGATAATTGATGGTCAAACAAAAATAGTAGCAATATATTGTGACTTTATAGCGTATGTAAAGGTAAAATGCATGAGAACAATTATACAAAAGATGGGAGAGAGGAATTAGAAGTCTCCAGAAGTAAGGTTCTTATACCAGACATGATGTGGTATAATATTCTTTTTCTTTCTAATAAATGTTTACTTATTTTTGGCAGGGGAGGTGCAGAAAGAGAGGGAGACAGAGGGTCTGAAGCAGGCTCTGTGCTGACAGTAGAGAGTCCAATGTGGGGCTCAAACTCAGGAACTGTGAGATCATGACCTGAATTGAAGTGGGACGCTTAACCGACTGAGCCCCCCAGGTGCCCCTGGTATATTACTCTTTAAAAATATACTGTGATTGGGTGCCTCGGTGGCTCAGTCAGTTGGGCTGCCGACTACAGCTCAGGTCATGATCTTGTGGTCTATGAGTTCGAGCCCTGTATCAGGCTCTATGCTGACAGCTCAGAGCCTGGAGCCTGCTTCCGATTCTGTCTGCCCCTTCCCTGCTTGCTCTCTGTCTCTCTGTCTCTCTCTCTCAAAAATAATAAACATTTTAAAAATTAAAAAAAATAAGAAAAATTAAAAAATAATAAAAATATACTGTGACTGGGGTACCTGCATGTCTCAGTTGGGAAAGCGTCCAACTCTTGGTTTTGGCTCAGGTCACGATCTCATGGTTTGTGAATTCGAGCCCTGCATTGGGCTCTGCGCTGACAGCACAGAGCCTGCCTGGGATTCTCTCTCTTTCTCTCTCTCTGCCCCTCCTCTGCTCTCTCTCTCTCTCTCAAAATAAATAAATTTTATTTATTTTTTTTTTTCAACGTTTATTTATTTTTAGGACAGAGAGAGACAGAGCATGAACGGGGGAGGGGCAGAGAGAGAGGGAGACACAGAATCGGAAACAGCCTCCAGGCTCCGAGCCATCAGCCCAGAGCCTGACGCGGGGCTCGAACTCACAGACCGCGAGATCGTGACCTGGCTGAAGTCGGACGCTTAACCGACTGCGCCACCCAGGCGCCCCTCAAAATAAATAAATTTTAAAAATAGATAACTGTGATTAATTAAAGAAGCATTTGGGAACTCTAGGACAACCATTAAAAGAACTTTAAATAAGGTTTAATGGTAAGCTAATTGTGGATATAAAATAGAGTAAAAAAAATATACAACCAAAAAAGTGAAAAAGAAAGAAAAATGAATAAGGAATAGATGGAACAAATAGAAGACAAGTAGCTATATGTAAGATTTAAATCCAACTATTTGGGGTGCCTGGGTGGTTCAGTTGGTTAAGCGTCTGACTTCGGCTCAGGTCATAATCTTGCAGTTCGTGGTGCAGCCACTCTGGAAAAGTTTGGAGGTTCCTCAAAAAATTAAAAATAGAACACCCTATAATCCAGCAATTACACTATTAGGTATTTATCCAAAGGATACAAAAATGCTGACTTGAAGGAGCACATGCGCCCCAATGTTTATAGCGACACTATTGACAATAGCAAAATTATGGGAAGAGCCCAAATGTCCATCAAATGACGAATGGATAAAGAAGATGTGGTATATATATATACAATGGAATATTACTTGGCAATCAAAAAGAATGAAATCTTGCCATTTGCAACAACACGGATGGAAATAGAGTGTATTATGCTAGGTAGAATAAGTCAGAGAAAGACAAATATATGATTTCACTCATATGTGGAATTCAAGAAACAAAACAGATGAACACAGGGAAAAGGAAGTGAAAATTAAGATAAAAAACAGAAAGGGAGACAAAACATAAGAGACACTAAATTCTATTCCTTAAAAAAAAAAAAAAGATAAAATGAATGATTGCAAAAAAAAATTGACCACATATGTGCAGGTCTATTTCTGGACTATCTATTCTGTTCTATCGATTTACATCTATACCAGTACCACACTGTTTTGGTCACTATAATTTTATAAATCTTAAAACCAATGTAATAAAGCTATCCTTTTTCAATACCAGAAATAGTAAACTTTTACTTGCCAAAAGAGAAAAAAAGCCCAATTGTGAGCCCAGAGTGATCAGGGATCTCCTAGGAGATCAGGGCTTTCTGGATTTTAAGCAAAACTATGGCATTTTAGATGCCATGAGTTATAGAGGAAGTTTATGTCCCAGTAAGCAGTTTGCATTACAAAATAATTTCCTTACCCCAAAATACCAGGCTCCCACAATTCTCCACTTTCATATCAATGCCCATGTACCTTTGGGCAGAATTCAGCTCTTCTTCCTCCACATGACTGAAGTCCATTTCCTCATCCTTGACTGTCACCAATTCCTGGAAGAACAAGCATATTCTTTAATTTTTTTTATGTTTATTTATTTTTGATAGAGACAGAGCACAAGTGGGGAGGGCAGAGAGAGAAGGAGACACAGAATCGGAAGCAGGCTCCAGGCTCTGAGCTGTCAGCACAGAGCCCGATGCAGGGCTTGAACCCATGGACCGTGAGATCATGACCTGAGCCGAAGTCAGACACTCAACTGACTGAGTCACCCAGGCGCCCCAAGAACAAGCATATTCTTATAGAACTTGGGGAGGAGAACAATCTATAAGAGACAGTATTTTTTAATATGACGGTTAAACCTTTATTTTAATGGAACAGTCTAAGATTTCTATGTATTAGTCTGTATTAGGGAAAATAGTAACAGCTAATACTTATATTTTCTATGTGCTGAGCCCTTTGAACTACCTCTTGTAATGATAACTTCATGAGATAAGTACTATTATTAACAGCATTTACAGATGTGAGGATCAGATATGACATCTGGACCCAGACATCTGTCTGGCTCCAAAGCTATACTCTTTTGGTTCTTCTTTTTTTTTTTTTAATGGAACAATGTATTTTATTTCATTTCATTTCATTTCATTTTATTTTATTTTACTTTACTTTAGAGAGAAGAGCATGAGTAGGAGAGAGGGGCAGAGGGAAAGAATCTTAGGCAGGATCCATGCTCAGAGCAGAGCCTGATGTGGGGCTCAATCCCCCGACCCTGGGATCATGACCTGAGCTGAAATCAAGAGTCAGACGCTCAATCAACTGAGCCACCCAGGCACCCCATATACTCTTTCTTTAAATTCAAGTATAGTTGACATAAAGTATATGAGTTTCAGGTGTACAACATAGTGATTTGATAGCAAAGCTATCCTCTTTCCTATATTTTTCTGTCTCTCACATATTTTACTAAATAAATCTAATATAAATTAACCACTGGGGGGGCGTCTGGGTGGCCCAGTCAGTTGAGCGTCGGACTTTAGCTCAGGTCATGATCTCGCGGTCCATGGGTTTGAGTCCCTGCGTTGGGCTTTTTGCTGACAGCTCAGAGCCTGGAGCCTGCTTCGGATTCTGTGTCTCCCTCTCTCTCTGCCCCTCCCCTGCTCATGTTCTGTCTCTCTCTCTGTCAAAAAACAAAAAACACACACAAAAAAATTTAACCACTGAATGACAACCAAATGTCAATTACTAATTGCACTTAGTTGTTGTAGATGGGGTAAGTCTCAGATATGTAATTTATACTGATTCCTGAAATATTCTGAGATTTTATAGAGCTTCTGCTTGATATCCTGAATGTATACAGATAGTCATGCTGTTCTTCCTTCTCCGTACTGAGGGTCATGACTTTTAGATTTATCTAGTTATCTTTTAGTAATTGCAGTTGTTCTGAATGAGTGGATTTACTGATTTTATGTTTTTTAAGCTTATTTACTGATTTTGAGAGAAAGACCATATGCACATGAATGGGGAAGGGGCAGAGAGAGGGGGAGAGAGAGAATCCTAAGTAAGCTTCACTCTGTCAGCACAGAGCCCAGCAAAGGGCTCAGTCTCAGGAACTGTGAGATCATGACCTGAGCCAAAATCAAGAGTCGGATACTTAACCAACTGGGCCACCCAGGCACCTGAAATTTACTTTTTATGTATGTATGTATGTATGTATGTATGTATGTATGTATGTATTTTGGATTTACTGATTTAAAAATAATTTTTTTATGTTTTTTATTTATTTTTGAGAGACAGACCATGAGTGGGGGAGGGGCAGAGAGACAGGGATACACAAAATCCCAATCAGGCTCCAGGCTCTGAGCTGTCAGCACGGAGCCCAACATAGGGCTCGAATTCACAAACCATGAGATCATGATCTGAGCTGAAGTTGGACGCTTAACCTACTGAGCCACCCAGAGGCCCCTAAAAAAAATTTTTTTTAACATTTATTTATTTTTGAGACAGAGTGTGAGCAGGGGAGGGGCAGAGAGAGGGAGACACAGAATCCAAAGGAAGCTCCAAGCTCTGAGCGGTCAGCACAGAACCTGACGTGGGGTTCGAACCCACAAAGCATGAGATCGTGACCTGAGCCAAAATCGGCCACCCAACCAACTGAGCCACCCAGGCACCCCCACAAGATTTTATGTTTAAGTAATTTCTACACTCAACGTGGGTCTCAAACTTACATCCCTGAGATTAAGAATCGCATGCTCCACTGACTGAGCCAGCCAGGAGCTGCTGTGAGCCTCAGTTTTACTGTGAAATAAGCATCACTCCTAACTCACATGATTTCTTGTTTATAACAGATTTTTTTTTTCAACGTTTTTATTTATTTTTGGGACAGAGAGAGACAGAGCATGAACGGGGGAGGGGCAGAGAGAGAGGGAGACACAGAATCGGAAACAGGCTCCAGGCTCTGAGCCATCAGCCCAGAGCCTGACGCGGGGCTCGAACTCACGGACCGCGAGATCGTGACCTGGCTGAAGCCGGACGCTTAACCGACTGCGCCACCCAGGCGCCCCATGATTTCTTGTTTAAAATAAATGAAGCTATGTTTGAAAAGTGGCTCTAAATGTTAGAGTTCCCCAGAGCTCAGTTGTTAGACATCTTCTCTTCTCCATCCATTCTTACATGCCTATAAGCAACCTGTTATTTCTCCCATCTTAAAAAAATAAAAAATAAAAACCCTCTTTGGTCTTGCTACTGCTTCCCACTATCACCCTATTTCTGTCCTCTGCTTTAGCGTAAAACTCTCCAAAATGGCTGTCAGTCATCCCTGCTTCCAACTTCTCTCCTATTCTCTTCTGAACCCTTTCTGATCAGGCTTTCATTCCTACAACTCCATGACATTGTTCTTGGCAGTGACCAGTGATCTTCATATTTTTAAATCCAATGGTCAATTTTCAGGCCTCATCTTACTTGACTTAGCAGCAGTATTTAACAGCTGATCACTCCCTGCTCCTTTTAAACACTTTCTCCAATTGTTTACCAGGATGCCAAACTTTTGACTTCCTACCTCACTGGCCACACTGGCCACATCTTCTGAGTATCCTTTGCTGGTTCCTCTTCATCTCCCTGATCTCACAGTGTTGGAGAGCTCAGTCATAAAATCTCATCTCTTTTCTATTCCCTTAGTTTTGTGATTTAAAATACTGTTCACACAGACTACTACCAAAATCAGTGCTCAAGCCTGAGCTCTCCCCAGACTTTCAAGTCTTCAAGGAAAAATTACTTTGGCTCAGTTCTCTAGTTGGGATTGCCGTGGACCTCCAAAGCAAGATGAAAAAAGCAAATGACACACTGTGAACTCCAAGCTAAGACTTCATATGAGGAAATCAAAGACTTGCCTGGAACTCAACAGGAAGGAGCTCAACAGTGGGTTCCATTTCTTCCGTGTTCTGTTTTTGGGGCAGAGAAGCATCCTCGGTAGTAATAGCTGGAAGGACTAGAGGGAGAAGAAAAAGCTATGAAGGAGGTAAGCTCTATTTCCCCACTTCCAAATTCATTAGGACAAAAGTTATCACAAGCCAGGTAAATTGTATACACAGGGCCCACTTGACTTCACTCCAAAAGGTGGGATGAGGGTACAATAAGACGATAAAGTGAAAGTCTGTTGCCCAAAAAGCTAAGCTTATAGACCCACAATACATCAACCTTTTATAATAGCCTAACAGGGGGTTGAAAATGGAATATTCTCTCTTCCATGGCTGCAGAGGGAATGTGGATGGGCACAGGAGTGCTGAAAGAGGACTGGAGAATGGGACTGGAGAATGTGTCACAAGGAGCCTGCTTAGTGATTTCCAAAATTGGTCGCTTACTGAGTTTCTCTACTTGGGGACATGTCTGCTTCCATTTCCTTTCATGCAGGGGCATCTAACCTTTTAATTCTCATCAAAGGTGTTTTTCCACTTGTCCCCACGTTCAACTTCATGTTTATTTCTGTAATTCTTACCTTCTTCCTCAGCTTCAATGGTCAGATAATCCATGATTAGATTCTCTTTTTTTGTCCTGTTATTGCTATGATTTCTCCTTTATTCGCTGTTTCAGATGAGATAAACATGGACTTTCCAACAATACATAATCTGCTTCTTTGTGAAAATCATTCAACTCTACTCTGAAGTTCTGGAGAGAGATTTTGAAGTTAGGCTTGCCATCCTGTGGAGTTGGTTCCTGCTCCCTGGGGCATCTTCCTCTCTATCTCTATTCCTAGGAGGCTTATTCCTATGTGTTTAAGTCTTAGGGCCTCAGAAGTAATTCTTCTTTGCTTGTAACCTTTATTATTTAGGCTAAATTAGTCTCCACAGCTAGAAGAGCATTCTCTAGAGTACTGATATCAGTCACTATATGCCAAACCAGGGCAAATCCAGGAGAGAATCAGTGAGTGAACTGTGAGCCTCACACCTGGCTCCAGACTGGGCAGAAACACCCAGGAGACCCTAAAGCACACAACTGGCTATAAAACAGCCTGTGATTATAGCATCAGGTAACTATAAAAGCAGGACTCCCACAGTTCATTCATCCTTACTATTCATAGAGACAGGCAGTTGATAGATGGGGCCTGTATACAGCTGATTCCTAACCTTTTTAAAAGACCCTGAAAATGTACAGGCCAGGATTCCCTTGCATGGTCAGAGCGAGAACAAAAGACTTCAGTAATAACTGACAGTAATAACTGACAGACAGTAACTGGCAGACAACATGGGTTCCCTCATGTCAAGGAAGAAAAACTAAACTTTAAACCAGGCTGAATGACCAGGAAGAACAAAACGAGTCGGTACAGCCTAAGGGGACAAGCTGACACAAAATTCAACAGAATTTGCAAAAAAGACACCTGCAGCACATCCTGTTGAATGGCTGCCACATCTTGATACTCCCACCAGAAATAATTTATTAACTGTATCCTGCTTGCACTTGAAATGCGTGGTTTGGGACTTGAGCCTGACCAATCTTTGTAAAGGGCACGGAACTTGCGGTTTGTGCCTGTTTAACCGCAGGCTGAATCCTTCCCCTTGGAAGCGTACTCTTGGCTTGTAGCCAAAGGCTGCGTCCTTCGGGGAATGAGTAAGACACAGACCCCACTTTTTTTCTTTCTGTCCCAGGAGTTCAGGTTAAGGCTCTTAGTGCAGTGGCAAGATTTAATGCCCAAAACGGCGGGAGCAGTCGCGCTCCCACAGTACCCCGCTCGGTCACGCCCCCTCCACGCTCCCGGACTCCACTTCCCAGAGGGCTTAGGGGCAACCGCGCTTCCCGGACGCCTCCTGGCTCAGAACTAAAGCCTCAGACCCGGCTTGCCTCCCAGCCGGAGAGAAGCGGGAGGGTTACGCACAGCACCGGGGAGCGGGCATAGGAGGAGGGCAGGGCCGGCCCTTTATGTGCCGGCCGGAACCTGAGGGCCTGGCCCGGGCTGCTGCGGGAGGCACTGCAGCCGCGCGCACGGACCGGCGGGTCGCCGACGCACGCGCCTCATGGTCCAGCTTTCTCTTACCCCTGGACGCGCTGCCCACTCGGCTCCGGCCACAGGGCGGGTCCCCGCCGGTCTGCGCTCTGGGAAAGACGGAGGGGAGGACGGAGTCGCTTTCCGGACACACGGAGCTGTGGGGGAACAAAAGGCTCGAGCCTGAGGCTCCGTCTGGAGTCGCATCTGCGCACTTGGAGGCGACCGCGCCAGGTCGGGGGTCCCGGCGGAAGGACTCCACTTCCCAGAGGGCTCGGGGACATCGGTGCCTCCCCTCGCGGGGGGGGGGGGGGGGGGGCCTCTGGAGAGCGAGGGGAGAGAACTGCAGGCCTTCAGTGTCAACCTTAAAATGCAGATATTTCCCCATCTGATAGATCTCCTTTCTGAATACAGTGAGAATCTGTCGTTTAAAAGCTCCAAGTATTTTCAGCGTTGGATTATTATTTGGTGGTGGTGTGGGGATACACCTGTTACACAGTCTTTTTCCCTAGTATTTCTCGTTCTTACAATAAAGCCCCGAGTCTGCAAACTCACTGCTAGTGATTTCGTTGAAAGCATTCTGATAAGTAAAAACCACAGGCAGGGGTGAGAAGCCATTGTCCTGGTTGATATAAAATAAACATGAATAGGAAGGAATTCACAAGGAAAAGTTAGATGTGAGAAAAAGGCAAGTAGGGAGGTTGGGCTTTGAAGTGGGGATTGTGCCGACCTGGAGTTTATGAACATTAGTACTGGATGGAAGTCAAAGAGCAACCAGAGGAAAGATACTTCTTTTTCTCTGTTTATAAAGGCTCGAGGCTGTAGTTCCAGTTCTTCACCAGGAGAAACCAGTTGTATCACGTGTCCTTGCGGTCCAAATTACCAGCCACCTGAATAGTTCCTCCACATCTAATCGTGCCTTTCCCAATCCATGCTATTCATGACAGCCAAAATGAACGTTTAAAAATTAAATCTGGGGAGGGGCGCCTGGGTGGCTCAGTCGGTTAAGCATCTGACTTCGGCGCAGGTCATGATCTGGCGGTTTGTGAGTTCAAGCCCGGTGTCAGGCTGTGTGCTGACAGCTCGGAGCCTGGAGCCTGCTTGGGATTCTGTGTCTCCCTCTCTCTTTCTGCCCCTCCCCTGCTCGTGCTCTGTCTCTCTGTGTCTCAAAAATAAATAAAAAAAAAAAAAATTAAATCTGGGGGGCGCCTGGGTGGCTCAGTTGGTTAAAGGTCTGACTCGGTTTCAGCTCAGGTCATGATCTTGCAGTTCGTGGGTTCCAGTCCGCATCAGGCTCCGCGCTGATCATGTAGGGCCTGTTTGGGATTCTCAGTCTCTCCTCTCTGCCTCTCCCCTGCTCTCTCTCTAAATTTAAGAAAAGAAGAGAAGAGAATTAAATCTGTTTATGTCGCTTTCCTCAGAACCCTTCAGTGACTTCCCTCTGCTCTGGCATAAGACAAACTCCTTAGCACAATTTATAAAACCCTACATAATCTGGCTGTGCCAATCCTGAATTACCTACTATCTTCCTTTCATTCTCGAAACTCCTCTATTACATAGGCTTTTTAGTAACTCACACATCCCAAATTCTTTGCTGTCCTTTACACATTCCCTTTATTTAGAATCTCTCTCTACCATCCTTCAGATTTCAGTTCAAAAGTCACTTCAGGCAAGCTTTCCCTGAACTCCTTCCCCTTAATTCAAATTGATTTTCTCACAGAACCTTGTTCATTCTCTTTGTAGACTTGCCACAATTTGTAATTATACATTTATTTTTTTCTGCTGCATTTTTTAATGTATACCTTCCTTACTTGACGGTAAGCTCCATGAAGACAGAGACCATGCATATTTTGTGCATCAGTGTCCCAGTGTCAAGCACAGATCCTTGTCAACAAAGTTGAGTGCTGAGAAGATGTCATTCCACGATTATGAATCCCAGCTTCAGCTAGGTCCTAGCATAATTTAGCAGTCCTTTGTTTATCCATAGCTATCTCCTTTTATAAGTGGTTGTCTCCCCTTCTGACTCCATTCTGAGCAGCCATTCCAAATACTGCTTTACTAAACTCTACTTCATGACCAACCCCTCTCTCTTAGTCAATGAGTTCACCACCATTTATTTCACAGAACAATGACAGGTTTTGAGGTAGGCATAAATCCAACTTTGGGTTAATTTTATGTTTCTACTTTAGGGGGTGACAAGATAGTTGGTGAAACATTTCTTGGTGCCTCGGTGAGGATGTGTCTGGAAGAGATTATAATGCATTTGAATTGGTAGGCAGAGTAAAGAAGATGTTCTCATAAATGCTAGTGGGCATCATCCAATCCATCAAGGGTCTGAATAGAATAAAAGGACAGAGGAAGGACATATTTGCTCTCTCTGCTGGACCTGAGACATCCATCTTCTGCCCTTGGACATTAGCACCCCTGGTTGTTGGGTCTTCTGACTTGGACTGGAATTTACACCATTAACTCCCCTGGTTCTAGGCGTGGACTAGAACCTATTACCAGCTTTCCTGGATCCCTAGCTTGCAGATGGGACTTCAGCCCCACAAT
The DNA here is from genome assembly GCF_014898765.1 of Herpailurus yagouaroundi. Lineage (NCBI taxonomy): Eukaryota > Metazoa > Chordata > Mammalia > Carnivora > Felidae > Herpailurus > Herpailurus yagouaroundi. The sequence continues at coordinate 6,436,274 of NW_024412447.1, read as the reverse complement.
TGCAGGAGCCAATCCCTAATCATAAATCACATTTTATCTATCGATATATTTCCTATGGGTCCTGTTTCACAGAAGAATTCTGACTAATAAAACTTCCCTGTACTCAATCCCAAAGTCATGGGGTATCTAAAATATTTGGGAATGGGGCGCCTGGGTGGCTCAGTCCATTGAGTGTCCAACTTCGGCTCAGGTCATGATCTCTCGGTCAGTGAGTTCGAGCCCTACGTCGGGCTCTGTGCTGACAGCTCAGAGCCTGGAGCCTTTTTTGGATTCTGTCTCCCTCTCTCTTTGTCCCTCCGCTGCTCACGCTCTGCTCTCTCTGTGTCTTAAAAATGAATAAACGGGGGCGCCTGGGTGGCGCAGTCGGTTAAGCGTCCGACTTCAGCCAGGTCACGATCTCGCGGTCCGTGAGTTCGAGCCCCGCGTCGGGCTCTGGGCTGATGGCTCAGAGCCTGGAGCCTGTTTCCGATTCTGTGTCTCCCTCGCTCTCTGCCTCTCCCCCGTTCATGCTCTGTCTCTCTCTGTCCCAAAAATAAATAAACGTTTGAAAAAAAAATTTAAAAAAAATAAACGTTTAAAATTTAAAAAAATATACATTTGGGAAGTGGAAGGAGGCACCGATTACATCAAGGGTGTCTTTCCTTAGGTGTATCTTAACCACGCCTAGAGTTATAACATTATTGTTCAAAATCTTTGCTGCCCCTCCTTGCAAGAGGATCATACTTTCCTGCCCAGTTGAATTCAGGCTTGGATCTGTGACTTGCAATAACCTTCCCTTGAGAGAGCGAGCCATCCTTTTCTGTTTAAGAGTCAGATTCTAGTCTGCCATTTCTTTTCCCTCTGCCATGAGACTTAGAATATCTCATATAAGACTGTTCCATCAGTCTGGGTTCTGGAGTGCAGACATGGACACCTAGCATGAGTAGGAAAGACACCCTGCTTGTTGTCCACTGAGAATTTTCAGGTTGTTTGATTCTATAGCATAACCTAGCTCATACCTTCAGAGATGCCTTCTGAGCACTTTTTGGGCAATACTTTTCAAATGAATGTATGCTTGTTTATCTTGTTTTATTTTTTAAGTTTATTTATTCTGAGAGAGAGAGCAGGGTAGGGGCAGAGACAGAGGGAGAGAGAGAATCCCAAGAAGGCTCTATGCTGTCAGCATGGAGCCCAAACTGGGGTTCAATACCACAAACTGTAAGCTCCTGACTTGAGACAAAGTCAAAAGACCAACCCATTCAACCGACTGAGCCACCCAGGCACACCTATCTTGTTTTGTTTTAAATAATGAAGGAAAATAATTTTCCCATCAACATGTTCCCCAACATAATCATAACAGGCAGCTTTAGGTCCTTTAAGCTTAAAATACAAAATACAAATAAAAGCTTAACTGCAAAATTTTAATAAAGATGATTAAATTAACAGGACATCTTTCTGCAGTGTGATGTGCAGATACTCATGATACTACCACTGTTCATAAAGCCTTACAAAGACAGTGAATACACTCTGACTGAAGGCACTTCTCAGCTTGAATCTAAAAACCACAGACAAGGAACACACAATATACACAGAAATGATCCAGGAGTGGTTGTCACAGTTTTTTCCTAAAAAGTAGATTTTACTGTTTCCCCTGAGTCTAATACATGCAGGTTTCTTTTACATTTTCATATCTCTGATATCCAGAAGTGCCTTACAATTGTTGGTCAGGTGTCACTGGTGAGTAGTCACCACATCATGGATATCAACAGCATGGAAGAAAATCCCAGAGACAACAGTGGAGCATACTTAAGAGTACTTAAGAGTTGCCATATTACCAATACGCTTGGTAAGAGTAGCCAAAAAAATACCATGGGAAAACATGGGCACAGACAACATTGAGTGGGAAAATGATTCAGAAAAACAGAATTCTGAAGGTGAAGAGTCTAGCAATGCCTTCATCATTTTACTCTCCTTTTTTATGTGAGTATAAGAAAAGAATGTATCATTAAAGGGGTGCCTGGGTGACTCAGTCGGTTAAGTGTCCCACTCTTGATTTTGGCTCACGATTGACAAGACGGAGCCCCTTGTTGGGCTCTGCACTGACAGCACAGAGCCTGCTTGTACCTACTGTACCCTGGGGACTGAGTTTGAGCTTAGTGTCTTCTCCCACATGACGTTTGAGTTGGTGATTTTTGTCAACAGTTCTCCCATTTACTCTTTTTGTTTGTTGTGTTCAAATTTTCCCCAGCTGACTGTTTTCTTCCCCCAACTGGGTCCCAACCAAGGCCATGATTTCTGTGACATTATTTACCATATCTCTTCTGCCTTCTTAGTAGGGTGCTATTAGTCTTTCAGAGACAAGGGTGTGATAATAGTTAAGTACTCAGTTGTTGGGGCACCTGAGTGACTCAGTTAAGCATCCAACTCTTGATTTTGGCTCAGTTCATGATCTCACGGTTCATGGGTTCAAGCCCAAGTCAGGCTCTCTGCTTAGGGATTCTCCCTCTCTCTGCTCCCTCCCCCACTCATGCTCTCTCTCTCTCTCTCTCTCTCTCTCTCTCAAAATAAATTTAAAAAACAAGTAAACATATTTTACTCTTTAAAAGAAAAAGGTAGCAATTGCCTTCTTTTTAAAACAGAACAAACCAACCACATAGTCTTTGTCAAAGGTGCAGTTCAAGAACGCTCTGTGTTAACGGCTGGAAGAGAGTCCCCATCCCCACCACGTGGTCGCCTCAGTGTTTGCCTCCCTCTTGGGTCGTTTCTGTCACGGGTACAAATCTTATCAGACATACAAAGAGAATGGTACTTCCCTGAAAGTCCAGTCTGTTTTGTTCTCTGGCCTGTCCCCAGCTCCTACAACAGTGCTTGAATATCCTGGAACATTTTGTGTGTGCATTATGCTATTATGATTATGCAAATGTTTGGGAAATGAATTAGGAAAACTGCTCTGAGTCACTGTAAAGAGGGGGAAACCTTCAGAAGCAAAGAAACTCACCCACAGCAGTGCCTAAGTTTCTCTTTACAGAAGGCAAGGGATGATGGGGGCGGGGTAAGGGGGAAGGTGTAGGTCAGGTCCAGGCATTTGAACTTAGGGAAAGGACGGATGGTCAAGGTTGACTGTTTCTAGGCATATGACTTGGGGAGTCAGTTCTGCAGGTCCCTTCCAGGAATGTGAACGTAGGGAGGAACAGGGATGACAGGTCGGGTCCCCGAGCCACTTCTGTGTCCTCTGAGTAGGACTTGGCTCCAGCTAAGAACCCAGAATGCTCCCAATCTGAGATCCCAGGAAGATGATTGACCTTCATGTGAATTTCCTTCCATTTGCTCCCGCCCGCTTTCCCTGGGTGGGTAGAATTTCACCTAGCGCCTGCCGCTTCTGAGGACGCTCCTGTGTCAAAAGAACTCTCCCCAGTTCACCTCACATTCCTTCTGAATAAAATTTGTTCTAGGGGATGCTAGAACCTGAAGTTCTTCAGAAGAGGCGGGCCCAGCAGCACTGTGGGAGATGGATAGCGGTACCTTCAAACCTCCAGGGAGGGGAGGCTGTTTCTGAACGGTGAAGGCAAGAATTCTCTGAGGCACCCTCCCCTCCTGTTTACCTCTACTTTACGGACCTTTTCATCTTGCTTTGTATATCTCCATAACGAAAGGACCAGAAGCCCAGAGAAGCCCAAGCTGTCTGGTGCATGGATAGCAAATATTAACCGCTGCAACTGAGAACTGAGGAAATTACCAGATGTTAAATGCACAAAGAGGATCTGGTGCCAGCACCACGGTAATGCATCTCACTGGCTCAGAAGGTTGTGTGTTCACATCACTTTAGCTTCAAAGGAAGTGCTATGCTGTCGATTCCAAGATTTCATCAGGCATTCACAATTTTAGAACCAGTACCTAGAGCGCTGCCTGGCTCATTCAGTAGAGTGAGACACTCTTGATCTCAGGGTCTTGAGTTCAAGACCCACGTTGGGTTTGGAGATTACCAAAGAAAGAAAGAGGGAAAAAAAAATCCCTAGAACATTTTTTTTTTTTTAAGCTCAGCAAAGGACAGACTTTTAAACTGAAAGGGGAAGTGAGGCTGGTGTAATGAAAGCTTAATCATGATACGTCCACCTCGATCTCTGTTTCTGCTGGGTTTCTCCTTGCTCTCAGGTCATGGCAACTGGTTTGTATCTGAAACCTGATAGTTTCAAATCTCAACTGGAAGGACGATTTTTAATGAATCCTGAATTAAAAGGTGGTAAATGCCAGGGCAATTTCCACTCTCAGAAAGTTCAAGAACAGCATCCTCAACATAATACATTTTGAACCAACCTCACAATATTTTCTCTTTAACCACAATGTTCAGAGACTTTCGACAGGAAGCTCAAACCATGAAAACTGTGTGTGTGTGTGTGTGTGTGTGTGTGTGAGCTTGTGGGGGGGGGGGGAGGGGGGGAAGAACTGGAAAACCGACGTCTTCTTCAAAATGACACAAAAGCAACCAGAGAGATTGTGCCATGCCCGGCTAGCGACCCAGCAAAACTACTTTTACACCAGAGTGAATTCATTAGGAAAGTCTGCCCTGTTTTAATGTCTTCTCTGAAGCATAGTCCCGATAAGGATAGGGACACAACGACCTATATGTCTGCTCCTGTGGGGGGTTTTCCCTTCCAGGTCATCCTCACCCTTCAGTTTAAGTGCCTGTCCATCGCTGAGTTGTTCCCAAGAAGTCCCTTTGGACTAAAGAAAAAGAGAAAGCCCAAGGTTGGGAGGGTAGCAGACAGACGCTTACGTATTGATTCAGGTGGCCAAACAGAAAAGCCACAGCTGTGACCCCGACGTGATTTGAACACGCAACCTTCTGATCTGGAGTCAGACGCGCTACCGTTGCGCCACGAGGTCGTGAAAGCTGCCCGGGTTTTTGTCCTTTAGGACAACATGCATTTCAGCAGTTGTCAGGTGCAGCGTCCGGTATTTTTTTTTTTTTTTTTTTACACTGCTTTTATTTTGACTTGGGACTGGCTATGAGCTCTCTGTCCCTTTTATAACGGGGCTATTCAAAGCAAAATGTAAATGTAAATGTAGCAAAGGAGGAGCTGAGGGCTGGGAGGATACTCGTAATTCGGGAAAGCCACCTCCCCAGGGCTTTTAGGGAGCGTTGCCTGTGGAAATGCCAATCGCAGCTCCCAGGGAAGGGAAGAGCGGAGCCAGGGGCGCGGGTCTCTTCTCTCCAAGTCCTTCAGCAGGCGGAGCAACAGGAGGATTTGCGCTCCGGTCACACCTAAGCAGCGAGACTACTTCCGTTTCTCAAAGAGGGCACTTAGAAGTTTCTTTTTCTCTTTTGCTAAAAAGAAAAAAAAAAATATAGAACAAAGGCCCACATATTCATTGTAGAAGGCTTATTAGATACGGGGGCGGGGGGAACACTACAATAAGTAGGTTGAGCACTGCTGACACAAAAGACCCAGGGGTCGAGGAGGGGAGAGTGATGCTTTGCGGTTGGGATGTGGGGCGTGACCACGGGTAATACGTTTCCGTAGCAGCGCAGCGTTCATTGATTGCGCTGAGTGAATGGAGAGGAGCCGGCATCAGGGAGATTGTGGACGCAGGAGGCATGTGACAGCCGGGTGTCTCCGACGTGGGCATCATAAAGGCTCTCTGAGTGAAATACCAAGACTGATCTCGTCATATCCTTGCCGGTGTAACTGGAAACCTTCCACTTCTGCGTTTTAGGACGCCCAGACCAGAATGATGATTTTGAGCTGGGAACAAACAGTAGTTTAGGTACTTCCTCATTCGTGGGTCACAGACAACCTGTCAGACTAGCTTTGTTGGGGACATTTTATTTTTTTAATTTATTTTTATTTTTTTACATCCCAGTTAGTTAGCATATAGTGCAACGATGATTTTAGGAGTAGATTCCTTAATGCCCCTTACCCATTTAGCCCATCCTCTCTCCCACAACCCCTCCAGTAACCCTCTATTTGTTCTCCATATTTAAGAATCTTTTATGCTTTGTCCCCCTCCTGTTTTTATATTATTTTTTCTTCCTTTCCCTTAGGTTCATCTGTTCTGTGTCTCAAAGTCCTCATATGAATGAAGTCATATGATTTTGTCTTTCTCTGGCTAATTTTGCTTAGCATAATACCCTCTAGTTCCATCCATGTAGTTGCAAATGGCAAGATTTCATTCTTTTTGATTGCCGAGTAATACTATATATATATATATAATCACACCTTCTTTATCCAGTCATCCATCAATGGACATTTGGGCTCTTTCCATACTTTGGCTATTGTTGATAGTGCTGCTATAAACACTGGGGTGCATGTGCCCCTTGGAAACAGCATACCTGTATCCCTTGGATAAATACCTAGTAGTGCAATTGCTGGGTAGTTCTAGATTTTTAATTTTTTGAGGAACCTCCATACTGTTCTCCAGAGTGACTGCACCAGTTTGCATTCCCACCAGCAGTGCAAAAGAGATCCTCTCTCCCCGCATCCTCACCAACATCTGTTGTTGCCTGAGTTGTTCATGTTAGCCATTCTGACAGGTGTGAGGTGGTATCTCATTGTGGTCTTGATTTGTATTTCCCCTGATGATGAGTGACATGGAACATTTTTTCATGTGTCGGTTGGCCATCTGGATGTCTTCTTTGGAGAAGTGTCTATTCATGTCTTTTGCCCATTTCTTCACTGGATTATTTGTTCTTTGGGTGTTGAGTTTGATAAGTTCTTTATAGATTTTGGATACTAACCCTTTATCTGATATGTCATTTGCAAATATCTTCTCCCATTCTGTCTGTTGCTTTTAGTTTTGCTGATGGTTTCCTTCACTGTGCAGAAGCTTTTTATATTGATGAGGTCCCAGTAGTTCATCTTTGCTTTTGTTTCCCTTGCCTCTGGTGACTTATTGAGTAAGAAGTTGCTGCGGCCAAGATCAAAGAAATTTTTGCCTGCTTTCTTCTCGAGGATTTTGATGGCTTCCTGTCTTACATTGAGGTCTTTCATCCATTTTGAGTTTATTTTTGTGTCTGGTGTAAGAAAGTGGTCCAGGTTCATTCTTCTGCATGTCGCTGTCCAGTTTTCCCAGCACCACTTGCTGAAGAGACTGTCTTTATTCCACTGGATATTCTTTCCTGCTTTGTCAAAGATTAGTTGGCCATATGTTTGTGGGTCCATTTCTGGTTCTCTATTCTGTTCCATTGATCTGAGTGTCTGTTTTTGTGCCAAGTTGGGGACATTTTAAACTGAAGACTTGAGGTCTCTGGTTCTAGGCTGCCTTTCTACATGGGCCTTACTTTTTACCACATACCCAGACCCCCTGGAGTAAATTTAGAAGGTCCTATGCCATTTATAAGAGAGTACACACAGTAAAGCTTCCATTGTACATGCTGCAGTGAATTTGCTGCAGCGACAGAAGAACCAGACTTCACTCTGCCAGCATTTCTCAGAGCTTGGACCGAGTCACTAAAATTTGCAACAAGAAGAAAAGTATCTTTTTGTTGTTTCAAAAATGGTTTAATTTTTCAAATACAGCAAATGATTTTAGTTTTAAATTGAAGATAGGGACTTATGAGATGTAAAGCATCTATAGATATATGTCCTTTCAATGAGAGTCCATTTTATTACTTTTTTAATGTTTATTTTTGAGAGAGAGAGTGTGAGTCGGGGAGGCACAGAGAGAGAGGGAGACACCAAATCTGAAGCAGGCTCCAGGCTCTGAGCTGCCAGCACAGAGCCCTACGTGGGGCTGGGGCAAACGAACCGTGAGATTGTGACCTGAGCAGAAGTCAAATGCTTAACTGAGCCACTCAGTTAAGGCACCCCTAATGAGAGTCCACTTTAAAGTAAAAGAACAGTCAGGGTGCCTGGGTGGCTCTGTCAGAGCGTGTGACTCTACTGGGCTTGTAAGTTCAAGCCCCACCTGGGATGTACAGATTACTTTAAAATAAAATCTTTAAAAATAATTTGAAGTAACAACAGTAAACTGAGTATGGCCAGGACAAGGACTTGATCATTTCTATGTCTGAAATGAGGAATTCTCCCACAGCTCCAAACTGGGTGTGTGGATTTCTATTCCCCCAAGGAGACCTCTAACACCAAATGCCCTCGCAGGATATCAAATAGATCTCAGTGAAAAGATAAATGAAAGAATTAAGATAATTGTAACATATAACATTTAAGGGGAATGCTTGCTATAAGCCTCCTGCCCCTTCTAAGTATATTGTTGATCTTCTTACATACTCTCTGTGGTAGACAGTGTTATTATGAGTCCTACTTCTCTGGAGAGGAAATGGAGAAACAGAAGATAAGCAAATTGCCCAAAATGATTCATCTAAGGAAGCGGCAAAAACAGTTCCAGCTTTTCCGTCATTGCCCAGTTAGAAGAGTCTAGGGTGAACAAGTTTCCCTCACAACTTGGATGGGTCATTTATCCTGGGTCACTCTTGGGAGTGAAAACTCCAAACCCCTCCATTACATCCATGGGGATTGTCTCTAAGAGGAGGCCTTGTTTTATTTTTATTTTTTTTTAAGTTTATTCATTTATTTTGCGAGAGTGTGTGTGAGTAGGAGAGGGGCAGAGAGGGAGAGAGAGAGAATCCCAAGAGGCTCCATGAGCTCTATCTCACCAATCTTGAGACCATGACCTCAGCTGAAAGCAAAAGTCAGAGGCTATACCGACTGAGCTACCCAGGTGCCCCAAGGAGTCCTTGTTTTAGAATGGAGTTATTTGGGACGCCTGGGTGGCTCAGTCTGTTGAGCAGCTGACTTCAGCTCTAGTCGTGATCTCATGGGTTCGAGCCCGGAGTCCAGCCTGGTGTTGAGCCCTGGGTTGGGCTTTGTGCTGACAGCTCAGAGCCTGTAGCCTGGTTCAGATTCTGTGTCTCCCTCTCTCTCTGCCCTCCCCTACTCACACTCTGTCTCTCTCTCTCTCAAAAATAAACAAACATTAAAAAAATAGAGTGGAGGTATTTGTTCAAGTAGTATGGAAGAACAGGTGGTTCACTCTTTTTTTTTTTTTCCTGCATATGTATTGATTTTTTTAAAGCTTTATTTTATTTTAAGTAGGCTCCACACCCAGCGTGGAGGCCAAGGCAGGGCTTGAACTCGGGAACCTGAGATCAAGATCTGAGCTGAGATCAAGAGTCAGAGGCTAGGGGCGCCTGGGTGGCTCAGTCGGTTAAGCATCTGACTTCAGCTCAGGTCGTGATCTCACGGTTCTCATGGGTTTGAGCCCCATATCAGGCTCTGTGCTGACAGATCAGAGCTGGAGCCTGCTCCAGATTCTGTGTCTCCCTCTCTCTCTGCCCCTCCCCTGCTCGTGCTCTGTCTCTGTCTCTCAGAAATAAATGTGAAAAAAAAAAAAAAGAGTCAGAGGCTAGGCGCCCGCTGCACATGTACTATTTTTTATTGACATATAACACTGTATTCGCTTCAGATAAACAATAGAATGATTTGATATATGTATATATTGTGAAATGGTCCACTCTTTTATAGATGTAAATTTTCATCAATTTCCCACATAGCGGCTCAGTGCCAATTCGGCCCAATGATCTGTAATGAGCTCTTAAGTGTAACTGTCAGGAACAATCCTGAGACTTCCCACGACGAAAAGCACAGAGCTTTGAGGTCAAGACGTGGTTCTCACCTCATGGTTCGTCTTCCTTCATGGTCGCTCAGTTCTGAAAATGTATCAGTAGTGTCTGCACGGGAACGCACTTGCAGCTGATCCTGTCATGGGGAATACAAGTATCTCTGGAATAAACTGCACCCCACCCCCGCCCCGTTCATAACCTGAAAAATCATTGCTTGTGCCCCTAGGCCCTCCATCCGAGGGAGGGGTCATCACGGCGATCCCCTCCGGCCTTTCTCTGTGGCCTTCCAGGCTCCGGATGTCTGCAGTGCCTGATCCCCCACGCGTGCCAGGTGGCGGGCATGGGGAGAAGGGAAAAGGAGGGGATGCAGGTGCCACCGATCGCTCCCTCCATCATGCGGGTGAGCTCCTCCTCCCCCGCGTTCCCCCCCCCCCCCCCCGACAGCGGTCTCCGCGGCTCGCCAGGCCCTGCTCTCCAATTCACGCGCTCCAGCCGCTCCAGAGCCTCTCCAGAAGCCAAGCGCTCTGCCCCGGGCTCTCCCCTCGCAGATGCGACCTCGGATCAGACCCTGGGACCCTACGTGGCACCCATTGAGTTCAAGCCAATCACCTCAGTGAAAGGGAAGGGGATTTCCCCCGGGGAATTTAGCGGCAGAGTATCAAGGACCACCCGCCCAGCATTGGGTCCCTGCGCCACTGGTGGGGGTTCAGATCCCAACAAGGAAAGCCCACCCCGGGAAGGTGGGAGTTACAGAACCAGACGCAAGGTCAGGGTCATCCCCGACTCCGGTTGCTTGGGACCAACAGTCCAACTTGGAGGTACACACCGTTTGAGGCTCAGTTATACTCCGCAGACACCATCCATGGTCCGCAAGTACCCTAAAGAAAACCTGAAATGAACCTTGGAGAGAAGGTTCAAGGACGCACGAAACCGTTTAGATGCAAAAGAAAAAAAAAAAGAAAGGGTCCACACGATCCGCCTGCAGGACTCTACCCAGCCTTCCTCCCCACGCCCCCACGCTTTCCGGCTGGAGGCGCCAAGAGTGGAGCGAGGCTGGGACGAGCAGGGGGTTGGGCTGGACGCCGCTAGGGGTGAGGCCAGAGCCTGGCCCCTGGCGCGCTTCCACCTGCGGAGCGCAGGCTTCTGCTCCGGGGAGGCGGGGAGGCCTGGGCTCAGGGAAGGGGAGGGTCAAAGAGAAGTTAGCTGCCCACCTCTGCCTGGGCGAGAGTGATACGGCCCTGAACACGGGTGTTCGCCACATCGAAGTGACTGTCTGGGAGCCCCCTTCCCACTTTGCGCATCGACTTCCCTTCTCAACCCAGACGCTGGCGCCCAGAAGTTTAGGAGGTAGAGGCCGCTTCCAAGGCGTAGCGGCCTACCGATCTCCCTTTCCCCAGAGGCGGGGCGGAGAAGGGAGCAGACGGTCATCTGTGGGCCCCAATCGCCCATTGTTGAGGATGGAGGCCCCCACGTCGCCTCCGCACCTGGCTCGTCTTGAAAAAATAATTTTTTAAAGCTTATTTGTTTGTAATATCTACACCCACCGTAGGGTTCTAATTCACGACCCGCGAGATCAAGAGTAGCACAGTCCTCCGACTGAGCCAGCCAAGCTTCCTCGGGCTTGAAATCTTGAAGGGTCCACTAGAGACACTGCACGAAAACCGCCAGGACCAAGGAAGGTGAAGGCCAGTGCACTGGCTGGCGGAGGCAGGATGGAGAGGCCCCTCCAGTCTCCCCAGGGCGCAAAGGTGCCCGCATTGCCTTCCGGGCGGGGAAGGTGGGGAGGAAGAGCGCCGGTATTAGGCCTGGAAAGATGGAGAATTCCGGGGGAGCGCGGGAGAGTCCGAAAGGGCAAATCGGCCCTCTAGTCTTGTTATTCTTCGGGCAGAGGATGACTTCTCTGCGGGAGTCAGGTGGGGATGGTGACTAGCACCAAGTCCCATTGTGACGTGCCCGGAGCCTCAGCTGAAGATTGGCGGGGTGTGTGGGGGCGGGGGGAGGGGGTGGTGGTGGTAGTAGAGGGGTGGGAATAAAAGCCCCGGTCGCCAGGACCTGTACTGGACACAGTCTTGGCGCCCAGTGGAGGCCCTCCAGCTTTTGTCCTTCTGCTGGTCCCTTCCTTCCTGGAGCCCTTTAAAGCTGACTCTACAGAGGTGACCGTTCTGACCTGCTGCTCCTCTCCTGAGTCTCAGGCATAGACTCAGGATCCCACTTCTCACCGTATCTACTTCTACCCTTGAGGAAGCCAAAGAAAAAGTAGGGAGGGGCGCCTGGGTGGCTCAGTCGGTTGCACTTACGTTGTCCGACTTCGGCTCAGGTCATGATCTCAGTGTTGGTGGGTTCGAAACCAGCCTCCGGCTCTGTGCTGACAGCTCAGAGCCTGGAGCCTGCTTTGGATTCTGTGTCTCCCTCTCTCTCTGTATCCCTCCCCATGCCCCACCCAACTCTGTCTCTCAAAAAGTAAAATAAAATAAAAAAAAAACATTAAAAAGAAAGAAAATAAAAAGTAAGGAAACACCAGGCTGAACCCCATTGGCTTCAGAAGGAAATACCCAACTTCCAATCCTGTTGGAGAGCACATCACCGGAACAAAGGACATTGTGAGACAATGACCCCAGTGTTATGGGAAATCTCAGACAGCTTGGAAAACTCTGGCCGACAAGGGAAATTGAAGTGACTGTACGAAAGCGTTGTCAGCAGTAAGATCTGTTTGCAGAACACATGAGTGAAAATGAGCGTCAGAAGGAACAGATGCCAGGTATTCCTCACAGCAAGGCTTTTGCAGCTTTTGAGAAAAGATGCAGACCTCTTCCCAATCCAGAGAACAGAGGGGTCAGGTGGGCAGGAGCTGGGCAGACCTTGAGGAGACTGAATCCTGACAAGTCCTTACCGCATGTGGCACAAACCAGAGATGAAAATGTAGGTAGAACCTTTGAACAACAATAAAAATCAGAGCCCTAATGAGCACTGTGGTCAGAGGTTCTGGGTCTGCAAAAGGAGAAGAAAGAAAAAGAAAGGGAATGCTAAACACTTGGGCTCGTGCCCATCCTAGGAAGTGTCAGGGCCCTTGTGGGTGATGTGACAATCACATTTCAGGATAAAATGAGATTAGTTCACCAGGTCCCTGTAATCTTAAATACAGTCATCCCCCACCCACCACCACCACCACACACACCCCTGCCCCAGACAGTCTGTCAATTCCAATCACCAGCATGCTGTGGTCAGCAAACCTAGCTTAGGTAAGTCCACTCTGCCCACATGCTGAAAGTGGCAGGGACAGATTCTTCAGGAAAATTGCCATTTAATTCTGTTTACATCACTTCTTTAGATTCCTGTTATGGACTACATGTTTGTGTCTTCTAAAAATTCATTTGTTGAAACCCTAATCCCCAATGCGATGGTATTTAGGAGGAGGGGTCTTTGGGAGGTAATTAAATCATGAGGGTGTAGCCCTCTGGACAGGATTAGCGCCCTTATAAGACACACAAGAAGGAGGCTCTCTGCTACATGAGGATATAATGAGAAGGCAGCCATCTGCAAACCAGGAAGAGAGCCCTTACCAAGAGGTGAATCTGCAGGCACCTGATCTTGAACTTCCAGTCTCCAGAACTATGAGAAACGAATTTCTGTTGTTTAAATTTCCCAGTCTGTGGTTATCTGTTAGAACCACTCAAACTAAGACAGTCCCTTCTGTTTTTTATTATATTGCAATCTTCCTAAGACTGTGTATTTCTCCATTTTAACACACATTCACACCTTCCTCCCCATTTTCCTTTCATTGATCCCTTCATCATTTAATTTGGCATTTTGTACCATTTTTTCTTGCTTTTCAGTTCTTTGTGTTTTCTACAGCAGTGAATTATGAATTCTCTTCATAATGTGCTATATTTTTGTTGATGCCCATTTTTAATTTTTCAACTGCCTTTTATTTTATTTTTAATTTTTTTAACATTTATTTTTGAGAGACAGAGACAGAGCATGAGCATGGGAGGGGCAGAGAGAGGAGGAAACACAGAATCGAAGCAGGCTCCAGGCTCTGAGCCATCAGCACAGAGCCCGACATGGGGCTTGAACTCACAAACCGCGATATCATGACCTGAGCCAAAGTCGGACATTTAACCACTGAGCCACCCAGGTGCCCCTCAACCGCCTTTTATAGTTTCATTTATTTTTATTTTCCCTCATCTCTCATTTTGTCTTCATGATTTATGGTATAAACTTTATTTCTAATCTTTGTGCCATTATTATTATTATTATTATTATTATTTAGAGAAAGGGTGCCAGTGAGCAAGGGGCAGAAAAAAATCCCACAAGGAGCAGAGAAGGAGAGAAAGAAGTGGGGCTCACCTGAAGCGGGGCTTGTGTTTTTCACCTGAAGCAGGGCTCGAACTCACCCAAGATGGGCTCAAACTCACCAAGAGATCATGAGATCATGACCTGAGCCAAAGTTAGATGCTTAATGACAGCCACCCAGGCTCCCTAAGCTTTGTGCCTTTTGAAATTAACTTCTCATTTATTGTTTTCTGTTCTATTGTTTCTTTTAAACTGCTCTCTCCCCTGTTGCAATCCTCCTGTTCTATTTCTCTTTACTTGCATATATATCAGATCCTCCAGGATTTCTTTGTTCACTCTTCAACTCCTCTCACTTCACTACTGGTGGCTAACTTTGCACCAGTGTAACCTCTCTGTGCTACCCCCTCGTGCCTCCTTGCCATTAGAACTTTGCTTCTCTCCCATTCTGTGATTTAAAAAAAATTTTTTTAATGTTTATTTATTTTTGACAGAGAGAGAGACAGAGCATGAGTGGAGGGAGGGGCAGAAAGAGAGAGACACAGAATCCGGAGCAGGCTCCAGGCTCTGAGCTGTCAGCACAGAGACCAACGCGGGGCTCAAACTTACAGACCGCGAGATCATGACCTGAGCTGAGGTCCGACACTCCCTGACTGAGCCACCCAGGAGCCCCTCCCACTCTGTGATTTTTAAAGCCCCTTTTCTTATACTAGAAATGCACTTGGGGCCTTATTCACCTTTGGTGCACTGAGATGCCATGCTGACATGCTCCTTGTACTTCTAATTTATTGAGCATAGTGACTTCTTCAATTGCTGTCTCTGTGGTTTTTTCATTTATTGTTTTGCTCATTTTCCTCTCTGATCTCACAATAATTTAACACCTATTGAACATCTTGAATGAGACAGCCACGCTTTGAGTTCAGAAACAGAGCTTTAATTTAAGGAGCTCAATTTTTACAGTGGAAGAAGCAGGAAAATAAGCTGACAACTGATTGATGCTACCATGATGTACTTGCCAATAAGAAAAGAATCAGAAGGAATCTTGTTTGATAAGTGAAGGTAATGAACCCTATCCCCCAGCACCATGTTGAATGAGACAATTATCACAATAGCCTTTGTTAACTTGTAAGGAGCTCCCTGTTACAGGGTGGTTCTCCCTGGTATATCTGTGGTGAAAGGAAGCGTCTCTCAAGGTCACCAAAACTGCAATGGCCTCAACTTTTTGTCTAACAGTTGGCCTATCCTCTCTGGAAACCAAATCCCAATGTCACCCCCAGAAATGCAAATCCTTTTAGAACAAATCTTAATGGGTATGATGACTCCTACTCCCACATCCCCACACACTGCTGGTGACAACTTACTGAACTTGTCAGGACTTAAGGAGAAATTTTCTGGCAACACAAGAACATGACATTCAAAGGCTCCTCAGAGAGCACTGGGTTTTTTGTTTGTTTGGTTGGTTTTTGTTTTTGTTCTCAGAGGAGGAAGGAAAGAAAAGGTATTCCAAATGAATTAAACTATAAGGAGACAAATGTCAAGAAAATGGATCTCTGCCCCAGGGAGGAGTCCATTTTCTTTTCTCTTTTTTTTTTTTTATTTTTGAGAGAGCACACGGGACAGCACAGAGCCCGATGCAGAACTCAAACTCACCAACCATGAGATCGTGACCTGAGCCGAAATCGAGAGTCAAATGCTTAACTAACTGAGCCCAGGTACCCTGAGGAGTCCATTTTCTTGATGGACCTAGGAAAATAGTAAATTACAGCCCTCTTGCCCAAGGTGCAGATCCTGGCATTGAGCCTCTAGTCCAGGAGGTTTACATGATGCTCCAGGGACAGCAGGATCCTGGGGTTCACCCCTTCCTTGTCCCTGTTTTCTTCTGAAGATCAATGGCTAAGGGTTAGAAATCATGGGTCTTGGGGAAATCTGTGCGTGGTGACCCCAGGTTTTATTTCTCATTGTTTTCACATAACCACAAATCCTATGTATGTATGTATGTATGTATGTATGTATGTATGTATGTATTTCCACAAATCCTTCTGTTTTTCATACTTGGGCTCTTTCTTGAATAGGGAGGAAAATTGTGCAATCCCATGTGTACAAAGGCAGGAAGCTCCCCTGCCAGTGCTACTCCAAGTACACCCCTACTTTAGAGAAGGAAGAGAGATTAAGGGAATTGAAGCATCTTGCCCAAGTCAGAATTTCTTAACCAGTAATGGTTATCGTGGCCTTTCCAGAAAACAAAACAAAACAAAACAAAACAAAAACAACCAAGATAGTGGTAAGACATCATTGTGCATGGAAAAGAAGTGGCAGAAAGAAGGGCTGGAGTTGTGTAACCCTAGGTCTTGCTTTTTTCCGTCTTCAGAGCCCAGCCCAGAGCTGGGACACATAAAGCTATGCTTGCATCAAACCTACACGGAGCCCGAGCCTGGACACCAGCTTTTCTGGTAACTAGGAATTCTGTGAGAGTCCCAGCTTATCTCCCATCCAACACAGTTGGGAGGAAAGGTCTTCATATGCCCCTGTAAATTCCCACAACAATTTTAAGGCGACAAAGTAAGAAAGCCAGGACGCTCTTTTCTCCTTACTTCCCATTTCTGGCTCCCTTTCAGCCTCCTCCCTCCTATGATGGGAAGCCCAGGCTGAGCCCTACCACCACCACCACCCCGTCCCCCACCCACCTACCTCCCTACCCCATTCCCCGCTTTCTACGACGGAATACCCAGCCTTTGCCCTCCAGGGACTTTGCCCTTCCCCCTATGGCACACTTGCAGCTCCAGCCCCGCACCAGCCGCGACCTGCTTCCCATGAACCTTTGCTCCACGCTCCCGCGAGGGCGCGTGCTCCCTACCCAGCAGTCCTCGCGCGGCCCGGTACAGCGGACACTCAGGACTCCAAGATGGCGTCGCCCGGTGAGTACCTGTACCCGGTTAAGGTTACAAGATTGAGGGCAGGATCCGGGGTCCGGGGTCCGGGGCTCAGAGCCGCACTGGGAGGGGAGGGGGCTGCGGAGCCGCCTGCCCTTCATTCAGGGCCTTCTCTGCGGCCTCACCGGAGGCGCACCGGACCCTTTGCTCAGGGTCCTGCACCATTCGACCCTTCTCCCCTCGCTCAGCCGCGCCGCCCGCCTGCCCAAGGGCCCATGTCTCTCGGCTGCAGCGGGGAGGGTGAGGGCAGCCGGGCGACGCGTTTGCAAATTTGGGAATGCACCACCTCCGGCTCCCACCCCACCCCCTCGCAGAAGTATCGTTATAGTTGTCCCCGCCGTCACCCAGGCGCTTTGCATTTGAATCCTACGCACAGCTTCTGCCCTTCTTCCCAAAGCTGAAGCTCAAATTAAGCTCCCGGAGGAGCTAACACCCAGGATGGTGCGTGAAGCCACGTAAGGTTGGACGCATGCATATATGTTGAATGTGCGTTGAGTAGGCTTAGAGAGGTGAAGTGGCTTGTTCAAGGTCACAACTAGTGAGAGGGCTGAACTAGGATGCAAACCTAGGTGTCTGGGGCCTCGTGGTAAACTGAGCTTTAATTGCAAGTGTGGCCTTATGATCTGCAAGCTTTTCAGTGACGTGTGTATAAATCTACACTCATCGTACTGACTCACTTTTTTTTTTGGTATGGAAACCATTTTTTAACCCTAGATCCTCACAGTAGCCTTGTCAGTAAGTCTCTGTCTGGAAGGTTGATCCCATTGTATTAAAGATGTGTTTATTTAGAGAGCGCACGTGAACGGGAGAGGAGAAGAAAGAGAGGGAGAGAGAGAATCGCAAGCAGGATCTGTGCTGACAGCACAGAGCCAGTCTTGGGGCTCCATCCACAAACAGCGATCATGACCTGAGCTGAAATCAAGAATTCCCCGCTCGCTTTTACGTCTGGATTTGGGAGGCGTTGTGTCGTTTTCGGAACAATGGCTGTCAGTGGCATAACCGAGCTGTTACCTGGAGATGTTGAGATACAAAGGAAAACTAGAAAATACGTGAGGGAATATTTGCTGGGAAATTACTTGGTTGGAACCTGACCATTTTACCCAGCATCCTGGGAGTTGACGAATACTAACAGACCTACAAATGTCACTGGCTAGCAACGTAATTTTTAAATGGGGGGTCGCTGTCTTTCCATTGAAAGAGGCCAGTTTGCTGTGACCTTCCTAAGATGTAACCCATTTCTGGTTAATACCACCAGATTTACTTGTGAAAAATTGGTAAGGAAAAGCTCTTCATTTAACTGACATGGGAAGAAAACCTACAAATCAAGACAGTATTTTTTTATTTCTGTAAACAGGTTATGAAACCGCATCAGATTCAGATTAATGTATTTGTAAGATTTAAGCCATTACTTTTTATGTCATACTGCCCTAGAGAATCCTAACCTGTTAAGCAGATTACTTTGTAGATCTATTTCTATTTTAAATACAGGAATGCAAAGGAAGGTACATATTTTTAATGGAGAAGTCTTTGATTTCAGTTAACCAGACTTGTAATCAGCTTATTGTGAATGTTTCACCTTTGGCCACCTGTTTGAATTTAAAATCTACGATTGTAATTAAAGCTGAGTGAAAATTTACACTGAAAAAAAAAAAAAAAAGAAAAGAAAATATTCCCTGCTCAGCTGACCGAGCCACCCAGGTGCCCCAATTTTAAAGGTGAAAATAATGGTCAGAGATGTGGTGTGGCCTGCCTGAAACAGAGTTGATGAACCCATGTGTGTCTTACCCAGTTTCTATATTCTTAATATCAGCATGGAGAAATGAAGAGGGGATCAGATGAGAATGATGCTGTTTTTCCCATCTGTAGAAACAGGCATGAGAATATCAACAGTGGTTGTGTTGTTTAAAACAGGATGACATGTGAAAAGGAAGCATTGAGACTTGGCATCTTGTTTAAGTAGAGTGGAGTGATGAGCACTGTGGACTAAGGACTAAACAACTTAGTACATGTAAGGTCCTTGAAACACTGCCTGGCCCAGTGCTAGTCATCTCAGCTTTCACTCTGTGACCACTGAACGGGGTCATGTCACTTCTGGTCCATCCAACAACACGACAGGTGAAGGAATTGAAGCCCAAGTCTCCTAAGTACTGATGATCATTTAGATGGTGTCTGTCAGGGGCGCCTGGGTGGCTCAGTCGGTTGGGCGGCCGACTTCGGCTCAGGTCATGATCTCGCGGTCCGTGAGTTCAAGCCCCGCATCAGGCTCTGTGCTGACAGCTCAGAGCCTGCAGCCTGTTTCAAATTCTGTGTCTCCCTCTCTCTCTGACCCTCCCCCGTTCATGCTGTCTCTCCCTGTCTCAAAAATAAATAAATGTTAAAAAAAATTAAAAAAAAATAAATAAAACGTTAAAAAAAATTTAGATGGTGTCTGTCACCATAGCATAAAGCCACTAGTTTATTAACAAATATGAATTAACAGCATAGATGAAATTGGGTCAGCAAACTGTGGCCAGTGGGCTAGATTTCCTGTGGTCTGTTTTTGTATGGCCTATGGACTAAGAATGATGTCGTGTGTGTGTGTGTGTGTGTGTGTGTGTGTGTGTGTGTGTTTAGTTTATTGTTTTTTGAGAGTGAGGGAGAGAGAGAATCCCAAGCAGGCTCTGCACTGTGAGCACAGAGCCCAATGTGGGTTTCGAACTCAAGAACTGTTAGATAATGACCAGAGCCAAAATCAAGAGTTGGACACTTAACCGACTGAGTCACCCAGGTGCCCCAAGAATGGTTTATAAAAACAAAACAAAACAAAACAAAACATCCAGCAACTGTGTTACAGAGGCTCTATCTGGCTTAAAATTTTTACTCTCTGGCCAACCCCTGGAGCTGGATTTAGCATTCAGAAGATACTTAGCATTTTCATGCCTCTTCATGTAGGTGGACAGTATGCTTCTTTGAAGTCATAAAGTCAGGCCAGGTAGCCACCTACCCTCCCCAAAACATGTACCCCTTTGTCAATCTTCACTGTAAGTCTGCCATGACCACGAACTGTGTGTGGTGTTGTTTCCACCTTCACATAGCCCATAGGCAGAAAGATAATTTCTTTCCATTTACTTAGTAACTAGGGGCACCTGGGTGGCTCAGTCTGTTAAAGATCCGACCCTTGATTATGGCTCAGGTCATGATCTCACAGTTGGAGCCTTGCGTTGGGCTCTGCACTGACAGGACAGAGCCTGCTTAGAATTCTTTCTCTCTACCCCTCTCATTCTCTCTCTCAAAAATAAATGAACATTAAAAAAATCTATTTACATAGTACCTAGAGCCAAGTACCAAGGTGAATGCTATTCTTTTTTTTTTTTTTCAATATATGAAGTTTATTGTCAAATTGGTTTCCATACAACACCCAGTGCTCATCCCAAAAGGTGCCCTCCTCAATACCCATCACCCACCCTCCCCTCCCTCCCACCCCCCATCAACCCTCAGTTTGTTCTCAGTTTTTAAGAGTTTCTTATGGGGGCGCCTGGGTGGCGCAGTCGGTTGAGCGTCCGACTTCAGCCAGGTCACGATCTCGCGGTCCGTGAGTTCGAGCCCCGCGTCGGGCTCTGGGATGATGGCTCAGAGCCTGGAGCCTGCTTCCCATTCTGTGTCTCCCTCTCTCTCTGCCCCTTCCCCGTTCATGCTCCGTCTCTCTCTGTCCCCAAAATAAATAAATGTTGAAAAAAAAATTAAAAAAAAAAAAAAAAGAGTTTCTTATGGTGAATGCTCTTCTTAACCTTATCTTACAAAGGACGAAACTGAGGCACAGAGGGCAGTAACTGGTCCAAGGGCACACAGAAGTGAAGAGCCACTAAACCCAGAATACTTGACCCCTGAGTCTACTCTGTTCATCACTGCACCACTGGTAGAGTGCAGAGGGATGTGCGGCACTGCAGAAGTGTTGGGGGAGGGTTCCAGTATGACTGCCTAAAGACTGAGGTCTTTGTCTTACATTAAGAGAAATTCTTGGAAAAAGTATAGATGCATCTCTGATGAATCTGTTCATCTCCTGGAGTTTTGTGATGGTGCTGTGTTTGGCTTTCCTTAAGCCTAATGTGATTCCCACCCCCCACTCCCCACCCCCCATGCTTATAAATGTTTAGTTTTTGTTAAGGAAACACTCTATATGTCTAAATATATAGAAAAATAAATTTTTAATTGTTGGCCTTTTCTCCTGTGATGTGCCAAGGCACCATGCCAGCCCCTGAATGTGGTCACGATGTGAGTATGTTTTCATAGTTAAAATACGGTGTTTCTTGGGGCGCCTGGGTGGCTCAGTCCGTTAAATATCTGACCCTTGGTTTTGGCTTAGGTCATGATCTCATGGTTCCTGAGATTGAGCCCTTTATCGGGCTCTGTACTGACACTTGGAATTCTCTCTCCCTCTGTCTCTGCTGCTCTCCAGCATGCACTCGCTCTCTCTCAAAAAAACAAAAACAAAACCAAACAAAAAAACAAGCTTTTTTTTTTTTTTTTTCAATTTTTTAACGTTTATTTATTTTTAAGAGAGAGAACGTGAGTGGGGAAGGGGCAGAGAGAGAGGGAGACACAGAATCTGAAGCAGGCTCCAGGCTCTGAGCTGTCAGCACAGAGCCCGACACGGGGCTCGAACTCAACCGAGAAATCATGACCTGAGCCAAAGTTGGACATTTAACTGACTGAGGCATCCAGGTGCCCCAACAAAAAACTTTAATGGAAAAAGTGTTTCTTTTGTACATCTCCCCCAACGTGGTCCTATTATTATTAAAATCATGTATATTTTTAATGTATTTTTTATAATTTTATTTTTAAATAATTTTTTTTTTCTTGAGGGAGACCATGGGGAGGGGTAGAGGGGAAGGAAGGGAGAGAATCCCAAGCAGGCTCCATGTTCAGTGCAGCACTCCACACGGGGCTCAGTCCCATGACGGTGAGAACATGATCTAAGCCGAAACCAAGAGTTGGACACTTAACCAACCAGCTGAGCCATCCAGGCACCCCTTAAAAGCATTTTTAAACTTTATTATGGAAGATTTCAAATACAAAGGAAACGATAATGTAATGAATGCTTTATACTCATTACCTAGTGTCAACAGTTAGCAACATTCTGCCATTCTAGTTCCATCTATACCTTTCTCATGCACTCCCCACCATGTATTCATATTTAAAGCCAGTTGGTTTTAAAATTTTTTTTTTCAACGTTTTTATTTATTTTTGGGACAGAGAGAGACAGAGCATGAACGGGGGAGGGGGAGAGAGAGAGGGAGACACAGAATCGGAAACAGGCTCCAGGCTCTGAGCCATCAGCCCAGAGCCTGACGCGGGGCTCGAACTCACGGACCGCGAGATCATGACCTGGCTGAAGTCGGACGCTTAACCGACTGCGCCACCCAGGCGCCCCTAAAGCCAGTTGGTTTTAGAATGACATGTTTGTATTCCTCACTGCATGCAAGAAGGCTTTGAGACTGTCGCAAAGGTATGGAGTATGTTAAGAAGAAATGTGGTATAGTTATCCTTGAACTAAATAAAGCCTCCTGATCCAAGTGAAGACAGAAATGGCATGTAAGATGTGTACTATTAAACTTACCTAGGAATAGCTTGGACAGGGTGACAGAGAAAGGTAATCATTCTCGAATGACATTATTGTTTGCTGTTGGGTTAACATCATAGACACTAAACTCTCCAGCAGAGATTTGGTTCATTTGAGACTGTCTCATATTTCAAAAATACTGCCAAACTAATCAGTTCTCTGCACAGAACTAAAGGGTGTGATTAATCCCTGAAGTTCTTTATGCTTAAAATGTACTAAAGTTTGGGGTGCCTGAGTTGATCATTCGGTTCAGTCTGACTTCAGCTCAGGTCATGATCTGACGGTTTGTGGTTTGAGCCCCACATCAGGCTCTTTGCTGTCAGCGCGGAGCCTGCTTTGGATCCTCTGTCCCCCATCTCTCCTGCCCCTCCTCCCTATTTCTCAAAAATAAGCATTTAAAAAAAAAAAACCCAAAAATGTATTAAAGTTTGGTTTGTATGCCATTTCTTTCTCTACCTTTGTCTTTTGTTTGTTTCACCTTAGTGTAGGTCTTTTTTTTTTAATTTTTTTGGAATGTTTATTTTTGAAGGAAAGAGAGACAGAGTCCGCAGGGGAGGGGCAGAGAGAGGGAGACACAGAATCTGAAACGGGCTCCAGGTTCTGAGCTGTCAGTTCAGAGCCTGACATGGGGCTCAAACTCACTAACTGCGAGATCATGACCTCAGCCCAAGTTGGTCACTTAACCAACTGAGCCACCCAGGCGCCCCTAGTGTAGATCTTAATGACATTTCAACAATAATATTAACAGTTGACAGTTCTGAGTACTGTTCGAAATGCTTTTTTTTTTTTTTTAAAGAGAGAGGGTGCAAGTAAGGGGCAGAGAGAGAGAAAGTAAGACTCACCTGAAGTGGGGCATGAGCTCACCCAATGTGGGACTCGAACTCACGAACTGTGAGATCATGACCTGAGCTGAAGTCAGATGCTTAATTGACTGAGCAACCCAGGCACCCCAAATGCTTTTACATAGATTCTCATTCAGTGCTTGGAATAGCCATTTAATAGACAAGGAAACTGGAGCTCGGAGGTTATATGGGAGGGTAGTGCTAGTGCTTGAGATAAGGAGGGGGGAAGGAGGCCTTTTAGGACATAGCATTTAAGTTGAGATAGCCGTGTGGTGGCTTGGGAGCACTGCACATACCAAAGCCCTCAGGTGAATAAGCAGAAAGGGGTCTGACTGAAGTATGGTGAATGGATGAAATGGTTGTCTGGCGATAGAATGTTGGCTTCTGAGAGCAACGCTCTTGTCTGCAGTCAGTGCTGTACCCACAGTGCATAGCATGCTGCCTGACATACAGTAGGTGCTCCATATTTGTTGGATGAGTCTAGATGGAAGGTTGGGGCCAGTTTGTTTGGGACAGGCAGTCTAAACCATGACCCTAAAGCTATGTATGCAAGTCATAGGCTTGTGCCTCCACTTGTCACCTGTGGCTTATTGACAAACACTCAATCTGGTCCATCTGGGCCAAATGTCTGCTTTTCCAGATGACCTATAGCAAGTTAGAAGCTGCCATTAAGCCTGTATTTCTGTTTATGACCCAACAATCCTTGCCCTTGTTAAATGTTGGGAGATATTGAGATCTGTGGGATTCCCCTTAGTGGACTCCTGAAGGAACTTTAGTCTTTCCTTGGATTCCCAAAATGGAGAAGAAACCTTTGAGTGATTTAATCTGGCTCCTTCGCTGGTCGGTCATCTTTAAGAAAGGACAGTAGTCTTTGACTCCTTACCCTGAAGAGGATACCTGCTCAGCAGCTTTTTAAAGTTGATCTCTATGGCGAGGATGGAAAGGGAGACCATTCCCTTACTTAAAAAAAAATTTTTTTTAATGTTTATTTATTCTTTGAGAAAGAGAGAGAGCATGAGTAGGGGAGGGACAGAGAGAGGGAGACACAGAATCAGAGGCAGGCTCCAGGCTCTGAGCTGTCAGCACAGAGCCTGACGTGGAGCTCAAACTCATGAATCGAGATCATGACCTGAACCGAAGTCGGACTCTTAACCGACTGAGCCACCCAGGCGCCCCGGACCATTGCCTTCTTATGAGCATCTGAACATTCCCGGTTCTCCTCCACTGTGGTCTTCCCCCGTCCCCCTCCTATTTTACTCTTAAGCTGAGATGAGTACAGTATGGCCTCAACCAGGAGCCCTTGTCATCTCTGTCCCCAGACTCTCATTGGAATATTTTCTGGGGCCCAGTGGATGATTTGGAGTGGTTTGTATTAAGTCATTTGACATCTGTGGTCCCAGGCTGGTTTCTTGAAATAGAAATCGGATTGTCTTGATGACCTGAGGTTGAGCACTGCCTCAGCTCCCTGCATGCCGTGTGACCTTGGCCAATTGACCCAATTTCTCTGAGCCAGTCTCCCCTACCCCTTATAAAATAAAGGCATCAGCCACCTGCTGTGAAGATTCAGTGAGCTGATACATGTAAATATTAGTTTTGCAACAGTTTTTTGGTCCTCCACTTTACTTTCTTCCTCATGGCCCATAGGTTGTTTTTACATAGTTACTGTTCTTCAGAACCTTGTTCATTAATACAGCTGTCGCTTTATACAGACTCTGACTTAAAATGAATATGGTATAATATATTTACTCATAATATTACCTGTGTGCAGCCTCTCTGTAGTGATCTTATTGAATGGTTGAAATAAGTGACATAGAAGGATGCTGTTTGTCTCACTGGAGATTTTTCAGTGTGTCTTTCTACTCTTCCTTTTTAGTACCAGTGAAAGAGAAGAAGCTCATGGATGTGAAGCTAGGAGAGCTGCCAGGCTGGATACTGATGCGAGATTTCACCCCTAGAGGCATTGCTGGTGCATTTCAAAGAGGTCAGAGCCTATGGACATGTGTAAACAAAAGCAAATGCCCAGGTCTCTTTTTGCCCTGAGCTCAGCCTGATAAGTTATGGAGAGGAGGACAGAGATGAGTGGTTAGCCCCTGGATCTCCGTGACTGGTCCTATCAGAGTCTGGCTCTAAGAGAATTCAGCCAAGAAAATGTTTTCTGCTGCTTGGAATCAGTACCACTGCCTTTGTCTTAAATATGTCTGTGAGCATTTTTACATCGTAAGATTTTCCTTAAAGAGGAAATTGAGTTTGAAGCATGGTAGCCATCAGTCTGTAATGTAATGCTCGTATCTCTGCCAGGCAACAAACTTCCAGGACGAATGTTTGAAATCATCTATGCTTCCGGGCTGTGCATGATCAGAATTAGTCCTGTGGAACCAGTGTCCTCATTCCAAGAATTAGACACCCACATCACCCCACGGGGACCTGTGTGGTCTCCAGCTTCCTGGGTGTGTGTGTGGTGGGGGTGGGGTGGGGAAACCTTCCTTCCATTTTTCTTTCCAGTTCTGGCCACCCTGTAAGCTGGCTCTTGTGTGCCATGTTTCCTTCTGCCCTGAGGCCCTTCCTGAACCCAGATTAGAATACTCTGCCTTTTCCCCATACTTAGTTTACGACAGTCCCTGACTCCTCAGCCTGAGTGAATGTGGCCTGTTCATGCCCACAGCTCCCTGTACTGCTCCTTCACAGCTTCCCTCACAGTTGTAAACTAGGGCCTTCTAGGATGACTTCATTCTTTTTTGTCAACTAACCCATGAGCCCAGAGGGCAGAAACTTTCCTCACTGGTGGGGGTACCCAGGAAAGAGATGATCACACAAAGCCTTCCTCTTCCCTGATAGGCTGACCCAGCTGGCCACAGCTAAGTGGCCCTTACTGGGGTTGGATTTTGGGTCAGAATTAGGGTAAGAAGATCGCACAGGGCTGGAGGTGAGGGTGAGGTAGGATCAAAGGCTAACAGGCTGAGCCAGAGAGCACAGGGGCAGAATCAAGGTGGGCCTGCCTAGTGGGGTCTTGTCCTGGGCTCCTGGGGCAAAACCCATGGGGCACTTGTGCTCTTCCCTTTATCAGCCGGTGAACTTAGGGGGTGAGTGGCTTCAAGAGCCACAGCAGGACTGGATCCCTGAATTTAAGCCAGCCTCCACTTTGCAGCATGTGCCTCATTCACAGCAAAGCAAAAAGTGCCCTCCTCTCCTGTTTGCAGGTTACTACCGGTATTACAACAAGTATGTCAATGTGAAGAAAGGGAGCGTTGCTGGAATTTCTATGGTGCTGGCAGCTTATGTGCTTTTCAACTATTGTCGGTGTTACAAGGAACTCAGTGAGTGTCTCTCAGATTGCCTTCCCTTCAGTGGGGTTTCTCTCATCAGGGTGGTATTGGTTTGCGGTCAGGTTTACAAGTACATCATTCTACTGACAATTGAAAGATTGGGAGGGACTTGTTAGAATACAGAATGTAGGATGTTATTTTAAGTGAGAAAGTTGTGGCAAAGAGAAAATACAGGAAAAAGTGACATGAAGCTGGGATAAAAGTAACACTTGGGAAGCGTTCTCTAAGGTTCCGCAGGGCTCCGCGGAGCTTCATCTTCCCAGCAGCCAGCGCGAAGAGAGAAACAGGTTGAGTGGTACAATCCAGGGTCTGTTCAGTGCTCTGGAAGAGGGTGGCTTTTCCTGGTTCTAAGACCAGAGAGGATCTCCTGTGGTGGGAGATGCCCAAACAGCTCCAATGGCAGCCACGGACTGGGTTTCATGGGCGGTTTCTTACAGTGTCTGGCCCCTTGCCAGTCTGTGAAATCCAGCTGATGCTAGCTCTGAAGGCCAGAATCTTGGGGGCTTTTGAGTGTGTGTTCCTTTTGGGAAGGAAGAGGCTGGCCAGGCAGCGGATTAGCTCGAGATGCCTTGGTACCTCCAGGTCTGTGGATTCTGCCCAGATGCTGGCAGGCAGGTTCCGGGTTGTCTCCCGAAAGGAGTTCTCAGGACGCTTTTATGTGAATTTAGCCGCAAGCCCTCCTGTTGTCTTGTGCTTTCGCTATACCTTACCTGAAACTTACCACCTTGCCTTTCTAACTTCAGAACATGAGCGGCTACGCAAGTACCACTGAAGAGGGCCCAGTATGGAGGCACATTCGGCATTCCTGACCGTGACCTTTGAATCCTTTCATATCCTAATTCAGAATTAATGTCCAATAAAAGATGACTGATACTCAGACTGCTTCCCTGGTCGAGCCATTTCCCTGCCCTCTAAGAGCTCTAAGAGCTGGGGTTCTTGTGGAATGCCCAGCGCTTTGAATCCACGGGGGGCTTCCTACCACTGCTTTGGGGTCTCATCCCAGCTTACTGTAGGTGGGGGTGTCATCTAGTTAAACCTGTCAAGTGCCCAGAGGGGTTTCCCTGCTCTTTGCCTTGAATGTTGCATACTTCTGGCCTCTTGTCGGCTGATGGTTTTACATCTAGGAACTGGGGAACTGGTGCCCGGAGTTCTTAAGAATGCCTTCCCCTCCCCAACCTTTCTGCATTTCTCAGGCCACAGAACCTGTAGGAAGTCCAGTGGGATGACTCAGGGGAGCGAGGGAAAACACAGGCCCTGACAGAAGCTCACAGCTGCCCATTTCCAGCACCTTCATCCTTACCCTTCATCAAAGGTCTTCAGTAGGGGTGCCTGGGTGGGTCAGTTGGTTTAGCATCTGACTTCAGCTCAGGTTATAACCTCACAGTTTGTGAGTTCAAGGCCTGCATCAGGCGCTGTGCTGTCAGCACAGAGCTTGTTTCAGATCCTCTGTCTCCCCCCTCTACTCCCCTCAAAAATAATAAACACTTAAGAAAAAAAGGTCTTCGGTAAAGTGATATGAGGGCCAGAATTGGCCTCTCAAGAGGTGTGTGGTAAGCACGCATACGGCATGGAGTCTAAGGGGTGAGATGCTGCAGCTAATTATCTCCTAGAAGATCCAAATTTGAATAAGCAAGTATCATCCAGCATCTGAAATGAAGGAGACCTACTATGTGGCTGTTCCAGAGGCTGAGCTTCCAGACTTCAGCTGCCAGTACAGAGGCCCTTCCTTCCTTCCAGCAGGTTCACGTTTGTTGAAAGGGGACAAGCAAACTCTGGTATGGAAGCTTTGTGCCAGGCATTGAGCGCAGCCAGGAGCAAGAGTCCTCTCCTTGGTGTGGGTCCCTGAAGTAACCAGACGCAGCGTAAAAAACAAGCTTTAATCGATCTCATAAAAATTGTTCTTGTAACTGAACTTGAACAGGCCCACTTGCCCAGCAGGCTGCAGGTGACAGTCTCACATTTCCAGGTTCAGGGGCAGGAGGTAGGTGCACAGATAGACTGTGTCATCGATTTACTGGGTGGTCTGCAGCTCCAGCTTAAGGCATACCTTCAGCCATGCCACTGATAAGGAGGCACTCCAAGGAAATGAGCCCAGAACAAAAAGTCCCTCACACTTGAGAGCCCTGTGCCCTTCCTCTCAACCACTGCCACCTCGGAGCAGGGCCCAGTCATAGAGACAAGGAGTGCACTTAAGTTTGCCCCAAGGGGCCGCCTCATTCAAGTCACACGGACAGGCACAGGTTCTGAATTCAGCAGGATGTGGAGGAAGCAGGCATGACCAGCTTTAAATGATCCAACAGCCCCTGGGGTCACCAAGAACTGGTGTTTAATGAGGCCTCGAGGGGAAGGGCTGCCTTCCCTACAGACTGCTTGGCAGGAGCCCTTCCCCACCGCTTCCTCCCCTCCCCAGAGGGCGGTGTGCAGGGAATTGCGGACAGGTGTCCATGCCTAGACAGACATGATGCCGACCTGACCAAACTGGAGCACTTGTCCCCTTTTAAAAAAGTTTACAGCAAATAATAGGGAAACTGTCAGACGTAGCCCCTCAGAATGATGAACCCTGGCATGCTTGCCTGCCTGCTCCAGCCAGAGTTGCACCAACACTGGCGTTAAACAGTTAAGTGCACGCTCCCAAGGATGGCCCAGGGTGGTCCCCGTGAGTGGGGACCCTTGGGCTGCTCTGAGCTGGCTCCAGCTGCTGTCACTGTCCACTGAGAAAGGCCAAGTGGCCTTTGGTGCATCTGTTGGCGTAGTGTCCTTTCTCGCCACACTGGGAACAGCAGGGAGGGAGGGAGGAGACAAAAAAACAACACCGTTTTCAAATGCAATTTTCAGGTAAGGTAGCACCTGCTAAATACCAGGTTCGGTATGGGGACTCCAAAATTCTCAGTCATCCAGACTTTCATTCAGACACAACGAAGAAACTCCAAAGGTATCACAGAAACTGCAGAAACTCCAGGAACTCGGCAGATGGAAGGGGGCTGCACAGCCAGAGGGTGACCTGAGAGCACACAGCGGGGGTTTCTGCAGGCTGGGCCCACGTCAAACATGGGACCTATCCATGGAAGGTCTGTCGTGGGTGGCAGGATGAGGAGAATCCCATGGGAATCGAGCTCCCCCACCTGCCTGGGGACCAAGCCCCTCTGGAAGGCTGGCCAGTCACTTACCTTTCTGAGGCACTGTCTGAAGACGGGAGGCAACAAGGTGAGAGAAGCCACAAGGCTCCTTCCCCAACTCGGGGAGTCATTGGCATGGACACGGAGGGTGGGCTGCACCCACAGTTTTCCTGCCTGCCTCTTGCACCTTTGCCTAAGCTACCCCCCCGGGGCAAGTTTTGGTTACAGGATCAGAGAGATGGGACAATGGTTAGAATTGGATGAACAGACCCAGAAAATCACTTGAAAAATCTAGCAGACTCTGACCTGTCCCAGTTCTGATTTTCCAGGCCCTGCCTTAGCTTCTCTTCATTCATTCTTTTCACTCCCCAAAAAGAAAGGAACTAAAAGGTAGTGGATGGCAGCCTCAAGCACGGGACAAGGGTCAGGAGACAGGTAGGAGCACTCACCCTGCACTAATGTACCTAGTGCCTTCCCAACCCCAGCTTCCTCACCCTGGAATGCCCAGATCTCTCGTCTGCTCTATCCCCCTGACCCCACAGTGCCTGCGTTTTCCAAGGCTGTCTGATATGTATGTGTGACTTTGGATGAGTGGTCTGTGGGAGATCACCAGAGGGAAGGGCTCACTGGGACCCTGCTCACAGCACCTGGCATGTCTGTCAGCTTCCACAGCTGGCCCTGGAGAACCCAGGATTCCTACAAGGTGTCTTGAATATCAACTATGAAGGGCCTGACCTGAGAAGAGGTTGTTGAGTTCTGGCTACACCTTTGTAAGTTCCAGGACTTGGGAGAGCTGGCTTCAAAGGCCTCGCTGCAGAGTCCTGGGGGAGGGTGGGGGCGAGGGGTGTCCAGAGAACAGCTACAATGCCTCTGTTTCCTCGTACTTGACGAATGACTGGCCAGAAGCTGTCTGTTCTCTCCTCACCTGGGAGGGCTCAGGCTCAGAAATCTCTGAGGCATTCTGTGAACCCAAGTGCACATTTAACTTTAGTTAAAGCACCTGGGGGTGCTTGGGGGGCACCTGCCTTCCCCTCCTTGCAAAACACAAACCCCTCCTGGGTAACAGCAATAACAGTCTTGGTTCTCTCAGTAGAGCTGGCCCAGGGCAGGTGCTCAGTGAGTGAGTGATGGCTGTGGGAAGTGGCTCAGCCTTTCTTGAGAGAAAGTTCTAGGAACAATTTAAGCTAAGCGTATGCCCCTTGACTCGGACCTTCTACTTGTAGGTATGGATGCTGCTATCAGACTAGAGCTCACAGAGGTCTAAGTGTCAGATTCAGCATGGTTTTTAGTAACAACAACTATAAACTGCTATCCACAGAGAACTGGGAAAGTAAATTGCAGTTATATTACACAGCCAGTGAAACAGATTACATTCACATATGTTGACGTAGTTCAATCCACAACATAGTATTAAGAAAAAGAGACTATAGAAAGTTATACATACTAGGGCCCTATGTACATTAAAATGTACTTTCATTGTGCTTATGTGAGTAAGTTTGGCACAGCCGTTCTCTAAGTGGGGTCCCCCATGGGGCCTGAAGGAACACCAAAACCAAAAATCATGACAACACAGCACACTAAGTCAAGTGGCTGTTTTAGGAAAGGTGGGAATAGAGATAACACTGTGTACCTGTAACATATCTGTCCTCTAAATGTTTTTACAGAAAGCGTGTACTAATTCTGTATTTTGTAAAATACTGAAATCTGAAGTTTTTGTAAGCCTAGTTCTACTATCAGTTGTTTCTGCTGACTTCCCTCAGTGGGGTTTGCTTCCTTCTAGGTTTTGTGATTTTTGATTATGAACTCATTCTTCGGAACTTTAGCTGTGGGAATTCTGTGTGGTTGGGCTGAGAATAAATTCCTCATAGAGCCAGATTCCAGGGGCCCACATTTGGGGCTGTTTCCGATTAGAAAATTCAAGTCTGTATAGCCTTCACCAAGGGTGTGCATACAGCTCCAAAACTCACGAAGGGACCATTGGTGACTATGAAGTCTCAAGGCACTTTTCTCCCCCCTTTCCATCCAGAGCCAAGAACAACACAAGTTTTCTAACAGGACTTTTAAAAGTTTACCCTTCCCCTGAGCATCCCACTCTGTTCAGGGGGATTCTAGTCTGTTTTTTTCCTGGGTGGTAAAGCTGTCCCTCTCATTCGGGTATGCGCCCTTGTGGATGTAAGGACATCCAGAAGCTTCAGGGCTTACTCCCTTCCCTTAACCCATGCTTCCACTTTGTTACTGGCCTCTGGAAGATTCCCCTCCCTTTCCTTCAAACTCTGTCCTTGCATTCAACAGCATGTGTGATCGTTCTGTTGGCCCTGGTGTGTTGTGGAAGGAAGCAGCATGGTCTCTAGCCCACCAGAGCAGCCCATTGTCACTTTTATGGTCAGCAAAAACATAGATGTTTTCATTTTTCAAAATTAACTGTCTGGGGAATGAGGGAACAGCCCCTGACTGTGAAGACCCTGCCCCATCCCCCAGCCCCAGGACTCACCTTGTAACAGGTGACCTGCTCCAGTGGCCGGGGTCCCCGGTTGCCTGCGCTGCTGTTTTGACTCTGCATGACCCCGATGACCTGCGGGGCTCTCTGCTGATTGGGAGAAGAGTTCTGACTCGTTAACTGGATCAAGGAGGACGACCTTTGTAATGGCGGATTGTTACTTTGCTGGAAAGAGTTACACAACACGGTTTTACTGCGGAAAACACGTGCACGCAGACTACCAACGGGGACAGGAAAAAAGAGGGCGGGACTGCTCCCGCATGACCAGCAGGAAGAAGGGCTTCCGCGGTGGCCCTGCTCAGGAGAGCAGCCAGAAAAGAAACATCTGGTGATGATGGCAGGAGCCGCTGCCCGAAAAACACCATGCAGACACACAAAAACGAAAAATAAAAGTAGAAAACAAAACACCAAAGAGACGAGGAGGTCTCTGGGGCAGCAGGGCGAGGGCATGAGCAGGCCTTACTTTTGTTTCTGAGGTTCTAGCTTCAGGTCAGGATGAACGCTTGGTTCAGCCAGATGTTTAGCAGCCTACACGGCGAGCAACAGTCACAGAAAAACAGTTGGAGGCTGACGTGCTGACCTGCGGTCTAGGGGCTGAGAGGGCCCTCCACTAGGGAGTCATGTGAGCAAGGGGGACGGGGGGCTCGGGGCTCGGGCCGGATAGCTAGGCCACCTCCTAACCAAGAGGGGTCCCGGCCTGGCCTCCGCAAATATAGGAGCACTGAGCTAGAAAGCCCCAGGTTGTCATGGCTGTACCCACACCCAGTTCCTGGCTTTGCGAGGAGTTCTGAGTCGTCCCACAGCCTCCTGAGGGTGGGGGTCAGTGCAGTGGGGCCAGGGGCGGGGGGGCATGCCCCCTACCAGCTGCTCAGCCTGTAGCAATGAAGGATGAGCAGGGCTTTGGCAATGGGGTCAGAGTCCAGCCAGGTAACAGGTAAGGATTCAAGATCAGTAGGCGGGTTTACTCAGCCTGTTGAGACCCTGCTTAGTGCACCTGGCCAGCCCTTCTTCTGGGCCCCCAACCCTTGACTCCCGGGTGCCCTTGGTTTCGGGGGTTGCTGCTGCAGATTCCCACTTGTCTATGGCATCTCTCCCTCTCCTCATGCTTGAGGGGATCAGCCCATTGCTGGGTTGTGGGACCCCCTTGTCTAGAAAAGTGAAGCCAGCTGGTCCTTCAGCTCTGTTCCCAGCCTGTCCTGCTAGGAACCTCCACTCAGAGCGCTAAGGGTACTGGCAGGAGAACCAGTCAGCCTCAGTTCTGCTCCCCAGCTGCTCCTGCCCAGCTGCGGGACCTCAGACGAGGCCCTCCCTCTAGTTTGTTTCCCTGTTTGAAACACGAAGGGCTGGAACCAGAAGCAAGCGCAGCAGACCCACGGCGCTCGCGCTGCCCTCCGCTCTGGCCCCTGGGAGTGGGGGTGGGGGGTGAGGCGCCACTGAGGCACTCGCCAGGCAAGAAGGGGCGAGAAGCCAAGTGGGCATTCGGCTCTAGCAGACAGAGCAGAGAGCCCTCCACCTCCACAGGGAGATGCAAACCATTCTGCTCCCTGAATTTTCTGCTGGAACTCAGGGTGACTCCCCTCCTGTCCCACCTCCTCACTGCCTTCTCACACATCACCAGCCGGGGCTGTGGCGGACCGTGCACCAGGGCAGGCAGTGTGGGGGCCGGAGGCACTACGGGGCCAGGGAGGGGCAGGGGCACAGTACCTTTGTCGGAGGCTGCGTCTGCTGTGGCAGTGGGGGCTGCTCGGTGGTTCCCATCGGCAGTTCAAATCGAGGGCTGGTCACCCCGCAGCCAGAGGGGATGAGAAGAAGAGGAGAAGGGGGATGAGAGAGGGGCCATGCCAGGAGGTATTCCCGGGAGATCACAGGCAGCCTCTGCCCAAGCACAGAGCAACTCACCCAGACGTGGGGAGGGTGCCGGCTCTCAGCTCCGCCCCTGAAGCCTCCGGGGGACAGGGGTGAAAAGAACTGACTTGCCTGGGCAGCTCTGCCCACATCTAGCTTGGGGACCTTCACAAAGTGCTGCCTCCGGAGGGCTTTTTGTTCATGGGACCTGCCCCCCCCCCCCCCCCCGCCACATCCACTTCTAACTCAGGTGCCAGACCACCTCCGACAAGACACAATCCTGAGGGACACCTCGGCCGCCCCGCAAGCAGGAATCCCTGGGCCCCCTGCAGGCTCCTGGCTCTCATCCAGAAAGCAGCGCCAAGTCTGCAGCACCTGCCACCTGCCCACTGGGTGGCAGTGACCAGGATACCATGCTTCTGTGCAGGTGTCTGTGGGATGGACAGAAGCAGCCCAGGGTGGGGGGTGGAGGGGAACGACACTACTTTGCGGTCCCAGCGCCACCCCAGGGAGAAGTCCGACTCCACAACCACCCAAAGTGACAGATGTGCACTAAGGCCCAGGAGAGGAGCTCTGAGCCCTGCTGGGCAAGGTGAACCCCGCTTTAGAGGCTACGGACCTGCCTCAGACCAGGTGCCAACCCTACCACCATGTGACCGAGGCCAGTGGCTAAGCTCTGAGCCTCAGTGTTCCCACGCGCGAAATGGGGTCATCCTCTCTCACACACACTTGAGAGTTATACAAACTAGTATATGTGGAATCCCAAGCTCTGACTCCACAGAGGCCCCCAAACTGCAGTCTCCTTCCTTTAGGGCTCAGGTTCTTAACCAGAGGTCCCTTACAAGGCATGAGCTTTTCTCATGCACGCAGCCCAGCTTTCATCAGATCTATGACCCAGGAAAGGTTAAGTGTTGGGCTAGGCAGAGCCACCTCTGAGCTCAGGGAGCAGCAGTGACCCCTGCCCCAGGTCCTGTGGGGACACCACCTAATGATCAAAGCCCAGCTGGACCCAGGAAAGATCTAGAGGGCAGCAGGGCCTGGGGCAGGAGTGGGGTAGGGGAACAGGGTCTGGCTACTCACTGCATGAATTTACACGAGGGCCCCTCTGGGCAGAATCCCACGAGGTAATTCACACAGATGACTCTCCGTGTGTGCCGGTGCCTGCACAGGGGACCTGTGGAGCCAAGCGTCTGGGTCACTCAGACTCCCCTCTTCGGGGGATGGCCTCGTGCCCCTGTGCCAGTCAGAACCCTGCCTACACCACTGCCTGGGGTGCAGAGAGCAAGAGCAGGGCTTTAGATGCTGGCTCTGTCTCATATCCATTCACAAGGGACAGCAGGCAGGGCACACAACCTCTAAACCGATAGTTTCCTTACCGAAAATCTAGGTGAGAGTGCAGTCCACACAGGAGCTTTGGGAGGCTCGGGCGAGCTGAGGGTGTAAAAAAGCCTCACTAGCCCCAGATGCCTAACACCAGATTTTGCTGGGACAGGTAGAGGGTCATGTGGGGACAGGAAGTGAGGACCAGCGTCTTGCTGGGGGCCCAGCCACCCTGACACCTACCATGCTTGCAGAAGCCACGGTCGTACCAAGGGCAGTCCTTGATCTTGGACTCAGGGTCGATGTGCAGGAAGGGGCACTCCTTGTTGCTGCACTCCCCTGCAGGGAAAGCCAGACGTGCGTCCACCTGGGGCAGCTCCGGGACAGCCAGACCCAGACCCACCTCATGGCTCTCTTACCCAAAGGGGGTATTCTGGACACTGGGCAGGGGCCCAAGTATGCAAAGGCACCAACTGAGAGCAGGAAATAATTGGCCTACCCTGGTGAGCCCTTCACATCTACTAGCCAGGACAGGCGAAAGGTCTGAGGATTCCACCTTTCAGAACAAACAGGGAAGATTTGGGAACTCAAGGCTGAAGTCCTGTGGCAGAATGTGATAAAGCCTTTATGATGACAGCTCCTCTTAGGAGCAACTGGACCAGCTGGCCAGTGGCATTGTTCACCCAACTACGGGATCCACCCCCTCTGCGCTTGCCCTCCCCGATCCATGTGACACACGGAAGGACAATCTGATCACTGGTGGCCAGAGAACACGCAAATCCCTTTCCAGACCCGCAAGCCTCTATGTGGTCTAGCCTACTCCTCCCCAGGCTCCTCCACCCCCAGCCACATTGCCCCCCGCCCCACGTGACCGGCCCCTTCTTAGCCTTCAGATCCCAGCTCAGGTCTCCCCTCCTGAGAAAGACCTTCCTTGACCACTTAGCCTAAAGGAAAATATGGTCCTCATGTGGTCCCATTGCTGTTTATTTACTTTAGAGTGCTTATTGCATGTCATTTTCTTTTCTTTTCTTTTTTTAACGTTTATTCATTCTTAAGAGTGAGAGAGACAGAGTGTGAGTGGAGGAGGGGCAGAGAGGGAGACACAGAATCAGAAGTAGGCTCCAGGCTCAGAGCTATCAACACACAGCCTGACGCAAGGCTTGAACTCATGGACCGTGACATCACGACCTGAGCTGAATTCGGACACTCAACTGACTGAGCCACCAGGCGCCCCTTGCATATCATTTTCTTTTATTTTTTAATTTTTTTTTTTAACATTTATTTATTGCTGAGAGACAGAGAGAAACAGAGTGCAAGCAGGGGAGGGGCAGAGAGAGGGGGAGACACAGAATGTGAAGCAGGTTCCAGGCTCTGAGCTGGCAGCACAGAGCCCGATGTGGAGCTCAAACTCACTAACGATGAGATCATGACCTGAGCTGAAGCCTGATGCTTAACCGACTGAGCCACCCAGGTGCCCCATGCATATCATCTTCAACTTTGTCTCACTGCTGTCAGCTGCCTCTTTCCCTGGGCCACCAGAACAAAAGAACCGCGGGACGAGAAATGGGTCTCTCCTGTTTACTACCGACACTCCAGTGCTGAAAGAGGACCCTCACTTGTGTCACAGGTAACAGAAGCTGCATGGTACATGTGCACCGGGGCGAGCTCTGTGGGGAAAGGGCAGGCAGGGAAGCATCAGAGGCAGTGGGGAGGTTGCCAGGCCCGGCAGGAATGAAGGAACCCAGGCCAGCCTTCAGGGGTGCTCTTAAGAGTCTTCCAGGAGGGCTGTCTCCTGCCTTTGGGTCCAGATGGGTGATGGCTTCCATGAAAAGGGGACACCCCCCTTCCAGTGCTGGTTCCAGTGCTGGTTTGGTGGTGGCGGGGGGGGGGGGGGGGGGTGCCGGGGGGGCGGTACATGCAGAACTGACTATCTGTGCATTGACTTCACAGCTTATGCTACCTCTACAAAAAAAGCCACAACTATCATAATAAACCAGCAGGGCATGCCTGTCGGGCTGCTGGAATAATTAATGTCTCCTGATGACAGTGCTTTGAAAGTGTGCTGCATGTCCAGTGCTCCCCAGCACCCCCAGCCCACCGCAAAGTATAGCAGGCTTCCAGTCCCCCGCTGAGCCCCTGCACAAGGCCAGCGGTCCCAGGACCAGAGCCCATCCTCATCCTGACCAACAGGGCTCCTTCCTGGGCAACCTCCACCCACAACAGAGAGCGGTGGATTCTAGTTCCATCAGGGAGCATAAGAGCTCTGCTGAGCAGCCCCCTCTGCCCCCGCTTCTCCATGCAGTCCTCAGGACAGCCAAGGGCACATGTTCTCTACACAGCGAGCAAGGCAACCTCAAGGTGAGGAGTGGAGGTCTTGGCCACCACAAGACAGCCCCCTGTTTAGGACAGTCAAAGTAATACCTGGGATCGTACTCCCAGACAGAAGGAACCAGCTCAGACCTGGGGGGCAAGGAGTCGCCAGTCTGGAAGCAGCAGCCGATATGAGGGAAAAGGTCAAAGTGAGCAGAAACAAGGCCTCCCGCCAGCTGCACCCACCATGGGACCCTCAGTTGCCTCAGCTTCCAAAGAACTTGAAACTAGAGGGCCAGCTGAGGTTGGCAGACACTGCGTGAGGTTCTCATGTGAAGCTGTAAAGATGGGAGTTAGCAGACACCATGGGCACCTGAGCAGCTGTTTATCCCCTCTGGGTCTCCGTTCTGGGTGCCTCTTCAGAGCTCCTGAGCCTGGATGTCCGAGTACAGAGAGGGGCCGGGCCATCTGCTTACCGAACTTGGAGTAGAAGTAGCACTCAGGCATCTTGGTCATGTCGTACTCGTGCAGGAACTCGCACTGGTCCCCCTTCTTGCACAGCCCCCGCAGCCAGTGTTTACACACAACCGTCTTCTCGCCACTGATATGGCGGAATGGGCACATGCCCCCTGCCAAGAAAGAAAGCGCACTGTGAGGAGGGCGGCGCCTTCACCCCACATTTCCCTGCAGTATCTGGGAGCAACATGTCCTGGGCGGCGGTGGTTGCCCCTGGCAGAAGGCAGTACATGGGCACACGTCTAAGTTTTAGTACTTCTATATTTTCTATGTGTTTTGGAAAAACCTAACTAAAACATCAAACCATGCTTTCACAGATATTACTGTAAGATGGAAACTTTTTTTTTTTTAAGATAGAAAGCAGGATTTATTGGTGGGCATAAATAGGGAGGAGTAGTGCTGAGATTCTCATGAGTGCAGAGCCCACCATTTGTCCAAGGGGCCACGATTAGGGATGTATTTGACCCCATAGCCATCTGGGATGAGCTGCTTTTCTGCCACCATGTCTTCAAATTCGTCTGCATTAAACTTAGTAAAGCCCCACTTCTTGGAAATGTGTATCTTCTGGTGGCCAGGGAACTTGAACTTGGCCTTGCGTAGGGCCTCAATCACATGCTCTTTGTTCTGCAACTTGGTACGGATGGACATGATGACTTGGCCAATGCAGACCCTGGCCACTGTGCCCTGGGGCTTTCCAAAGGTACCCTGCATGCCTGTCTGGAGCCTAGACTGGAGAAAGCGTGAGGCCAAACTTCAATGTCCACCAGAAAAAGCTGTCTCCGAGGTCCCTTAGGGCAACCCATACAATCAACAGGCTGTATAGACCACCAAGGAGGCTGCTGTTTGCAGGCACATCACACCGGGCCCCATGGAAAAGAGCACAGTCGGCTTAATTGGCTGCAGTAAGATGGAAACTTAATAAGCCTTCGGGTGGTGGGGAAATAAGCTTATTTGTTAATTAAAGAATAGCTTTAGTGATACACAGACATAGCAAAAATTGTAGGGGTAGTTAAAAAAAAAAAAAAGATTGGGGTTTGGGAAACATGGCTCTAAGAAACAGAAGGTAAAGAGGATACCAGCAGAAGCCTGGACCCCAAGTGGGCTCCACCTCTAGTTATAAATGCCCACTTAGCCTCCAAGAATTAGGAAAGAAAATCAACTTCAGAATTGAAGAAATGCTCTGTATACAAACTGGCCTTCTGTGGCAGGAACTGAGCGACCAGCCACCCAGATGGGACAGAGCTGCACCCTTGGAAACTCGTATTTATTTTTATTTCATTTCATTTTATTATTATTATTATTTTTGGAAACTTATTTCATTTATTTTTTGGAAACTCTTCTTTTTTTTTTCTTTAAAAAAAATTTTTTTAATGTTTATTTATTTTTGAGACAGAGAGAGACAGAGCATGAATGGGGGAGGATCAGAGAGAGAGGGAGACACAGAATCCGAAGCAGGCTCAAGGCTCTGAGCTGTCAGCACAGAGCCCAACGTGGGGCTTGAACCCATGGACTGCGAGATCATGCCCTGAGCCAAAGTCGGATGCTCTATCTCTCTCTGTCTTAAAAATAAATAAACGTTAAAAAAAAAAAAAAAAATTTAGTTTCCAAATAAATTTGCCTACAGGAAGAAAAATGCCCAGACCTATACATGGCATGTAAGGTCTCACCTGCAATCTGTCTCCTTATGAATCAATGGATGGTCTGGTTCCAGCAGCCTCTGTTGGAGCCTGGTTAGTATGAACAAAGCTCCACAGGACAGACTATTGTAGGGGTTTTTCATGAGAGGATACAGAGGACAGTGAGCTTGTGCAGACTGTAGAATCAGAAAGGCTTGGGTTCAGACACTGGCTCAGCCACTCACTAACTCTGTAATCTTGAAAAAGTGCCTGAACACCTCAATACTCACACCTTCTGCCCATGTCACAGGTCAGCTCGTGGCCACAGGGAAAGTGAGGTGAGAAGGCAGACTCAGAGTGAGGGTCCATCCTGTGTTTTAAATTTCAGACAAAATACCCCATAGTGTTCCTAGCCTATCCAAAGCACAGTGATTTCATCTAGGGACACTGTTAGTCTGCAGCAAACCAGACCTGACAGCCTATAAGTCTGCTTGAAGGCTGGGTGGTGGAAAGCACCTCAGGAGGAATGTCGGGGAGCCAGTGATTTCTTACCTTTGCCACAGGCAGCTTTCAAAAAGAATTCGCAGACAGCAGCCCCTGACTCTGCAGAAAGGAAAACAGAGACATCAAACAAAGTGAGGTGTGACTAGGGACAGCTGAAAACACAGGGAGGGGACCCTTCTTGCCTTTAACCACAAAGGGTACAGGAAACGTTCTGGCAAAAAAATGCAAAGCCAGACCAAGCCAGAAAAAAGCTGCTCATTTTAGCCATTCCCTGCAACATGAGACACATATGCTGGGACCAGTTATTCTGAGAACCTCCTATAAGCAAGATGCTTTCAAGTGGCTGTGGAAAGGTTAGGGCATAAGATCACAGAAGTTAATTACCCCCAGTTCGGACATGGGATGGTCCAGAGGGCTAAGACTGTGCATGAGAAGTGTGGCCACTTGAGGGGAATGAGGCTACAGGGGGCTCTTCCAGGCCACGGACTGGTAGGAGAACATGGATCTCTGGCAGTCATAAAACACAACATAGGGAACCGCAGACCGAACCAGTCAAGAACACTGGAGAGCTCACCTGGTTTTACTAGGTACTGAATGGCCATAGACCAAGTGGTCTTCCACAAGTCCCTTACCCCTCCCAGCCCTCAGTTGCCCCATCTGTGGATTGAACGTAATGACCTCTAGGCTTTAATGTTACAACATCAGATTCCAAGTGTGTCCAGAAAGGAAACAAGAAAACTGCTGGGTTTTTTTAAAAAAGTGCTAGACATGGGAGCACCACTTGGGTGGCTCGGTCAGTTAAGTGTCCAAGTCTTGATCTCAAGATTGTGAGTTCAAGCCGGCATCAGGCTCCGTGCTGGACGTGGAGCCTACTTTAGAAAATAAATAAATAAAAATAAAGTGCGAGACATCCACCTAAGTTGGGGGGTGGGGGAGCCAGGAGCTACCATCTGAAGGTGGAGAAGGAAGGGAGCTCAGGCAGCTGCCCAGCTGTGATGAATGACATAGAGTTGGGGTCCAGAGAAAAAGTGAGGGATAGGCTCCCAGGGGGGCAAGTCTCAGAAGAATGGAGCTTGAGTGTCTAATTGGGAATCTCCTACAAAGAGGGACAGGTGGTCCTTCCTCCAGCAAGACTCCTCCAACCGCCCAGTACTGATGAAAGCAAGAAGAGGGTGCTGAAAGTGGGGAGCAAGTGGAAAAGGTGGATATCTAATTATTTTCCTTTATTTGGGGGAGCGAAGTAATTTCCAATCCAGGACACTCGCTTTCATTCAAGAATTATTTGAACAGCCAGACATGGTTCTGCCCTCCTGAAGGTTGTATTGGGACAGCCCCAGGGGATCAAAGATCCAAGAAAGGGGGGCTCCCGAGCCTGAAGGGGGTCCCAGAATGGGGAGGAAAAGAGTCCCAGGCCCGATGGGGAGCAGGCCCCGGAACCGAGGGAGAGGGGTCCCGGGGCAGAGTCGGTCGCGCCCCTAGCCCGCAGCCCCGGCCCCGCGCTCACTGTCCATGCCGGGGAAGGGCAGCGGCTGTGCCCCGAGCTGCTGCTCCACTGCGATCTCCAAGTCGAACTTGATGTGGTCCACGCTGGCGATGATTTCCTGCATGGCGGCGGCGGCGGCCACACCGGCCCGACTACCCCTGAGGTCCCTCGCCGCCCTCACACCTCTACCCGCCACCGGCCCCACCGCTCACGGTCCTCCGCCTGGTCTCGCCTCGCCTCGCCGCCGCCGCCGCCGCCCGAGGGATGCCGGGAGCTCCCGGAGCCCGCGCCGGCCTTTCGCCTGTCCAGGCCCGGCCAATAGAGCGCGGAGTACGGGCCGCTCCGCCAGGCCCGACTAGCTGCCCGCCGATCTCCTGCCTCGCCTCGCTGCACGGGATAAACTGCGTCCGCGCGCACCGGGTGGGGAGTTCGCGTAGCGGACTGAGCCTGCGCGAAGTCGGCGGAGACGCGTGCCTACGGGAAGGTGGCCGGGAAGGAGGGCCTGGTGCGCGGCGCTGTGAGGCGGGCACGCGAGTGGGGGCGACGCGGCGGGGTGACGCGGGGCCGCACTGGGGGTGACGCGGGGCTGGAAGTCCGGGCTGCGTTCTCTGGGCCAGACTTTTCGAGTGGGAGCCCATTTGACCTTTCCTGGAGCCCAGTACTTGGGCCGGGACAGGACAGGGGCCGCGAGTGTCACCGCCGGTGTCGGAGTGGGGGACGTCTAGTGAGACGACCGAGGCTCTAAAGGCCGGTGTGGAGTGGTCGGGCTGGCCAAAGGGCCCCTGGGAGCGTCTGCCGAGGGGCGGATCCCCCAGAGTGGCCAGCGGCGGCGCGTCCCTAAATCAGGGGTTATTAGCTTGGGCAGGTTAATGAACTTGGGGAGGAAGAAAATTACACCTTTAATTTTCTCTGTGTGAAATGAGCATTTCCTTCCGTGACGGAGTAACGTTAGCAGTGCCCTAAACTAAGTCGTGATTTCCAGTGGGGAGGAGGGTAAATGATGGTTGGACATAGAGTATCTGCAACTACTTACAAGCTATCATTTACGCCCATCACTGCTTTGACAGGATGACAGAATCTTGGTATTCAGTGTGTTGCAAAAGCAGCGTATAAACTAATGTAGCATGAGTTTGTTTTCAAAACGTTTTGATACCTATTTTGATATCATTGGGTTTTTTTTTCTTGCAGTGCTATGTGTTTCATTTAATGCATATAAGCACTTTATTTAATATGGCTACCTGAAAATTTTAAATTATATATGTGCTCATGTTATATTTCTGTTAGAGTTGCAGGCCTCATCCAACGTGGAAAAGGCCCTTTGTGCTAATGTCACTAGGGTGGTGGTCAAAAGAGGCTGTCCAATATCTTACTCGGACCTGGATTGGAAGTCAGCCCAAGCCCAGTTCCACAGCTGGCCAGTCTTACCCTGATATTCCACTGTACTGCGGCAGGACCCCCCAGCCAGTTGCTCCCCTTCCTGAGCCTCAGTTACTAATCTGTTCAATCTGCAGTCACTTCTGCAGTCTTACCAACTGTGACCTTCTAATATAACTAGATCCTAAAATATTTTCAGGCTGGCTATTCTGGTGTTTTTTCTTTATTAAAGAGTTTCAAGTATGCAGACCAGGATGTCTAGCTGTCCGATAGAAATACAGTGCGAGCACATACGTGATTTAAAATTTTCAAGTACTAGGGGCGCCTGGGTGGCACAGTCGGTTAAGCGTCCGACTTCAGCCAGGTCACGATCTCGCGGTCCGTGAGTTCGAGCCCCGCGTTGGGCTCTGGGCTGATGGCTCAGAGCCTGGAGCCTGTTTCTGATTCTGTGTCTCCCTCTCTCTCTGCCCCTCCCCCGTTCATGCTCTGTCTCTCTCTGTCCCAAAAAAATAAATAAACGTTAAAAAAAAAATTAAAAAAAAATTTTTTTCAAGTACTCGTGTTATTATAAAGTTTAAAAATTGGGAAACTCATGTTAATTTTCTTTAGCCCAGTATGTCCAAAATTATTTCAAAATGTCATGTCAAAAGATTATCGTGTATATATTTTACCTTTTTTTTTTTTTTTTTTGGACACAGTCTTTGAAATCTGGTGTGTAATTTTACTTAAAGCACATCTTCATTCAGACTATGCATGTTTTAAGTGTTCAGTAGCCACGTGTGGCCAGTGGCCACTATATTGGACAACATACCCCTAGTCCATTTACCCACAGATTTTACAGAAAAGACACGTTTGAATTAACTTCCCTGTGCAGAGGCCCAGAATGCTGACAAATTTTTCCTAATAATACATTATAATAGCTACGATTTCTAAAATTTCTATTAAATGAAATGTGCTAAAAATACCTCATTTAATCTTTACCCTCGTGGTGAGGTCGGTAGGATTATCCTCACTTTTTAAATTTTTTTTATTTTTTTAATGTTTATTTATTTATGAGAGAGAGAGCGTGAGTGGGGGAGGGCAGAGAGAGGGAGACAGAGAATCCTAAGCAGCCTCCAGGCTCCAAGCTGTCAGCACAGAGCAGATGCCGGGTTTGAACTCACGAACCGTGAGATCATGACCTGAGCTAAAGTTGGACGCTTAACTGACTGAGCCACCTAGGCACCTCGGATTATCTGCATCTTGCAGCTGATGATATCTAGGCACGGGAAGGTCAAGTAATGGGCCTAGTCCCACAGGACTCAAACTCTGCTCAACCTTCAGTCCCCGATCTCTTAAATCATGGCTTGATAATATCAATAGCTTATGTCTGTCGGGTGTTTACTATGCCAGCACCATGCCACAGGCCATG
The DNA here is from genome assembly GCF_014898765.1 of Herpailurus yagouaroundi. Lineage (NCBI taxonomy): Eukaryota > Metazoa > Chordata > Mammalia > Carnivora > Felidae > Herpailurus > Herpailurus yagouaroundi. Next base: position 6,391,742 of record NW_024412447.1, on the reverse strand, counting down.
TATCCGAAGCCTCATTTGATCATTGCTACAGTGCTGTAGTTGACCCCAGTTTACAGGGGAGGAGACTGAGACCAGAGCAGCCAGTGCTGGGAGACTCGTGGATGATGGTTTGGCAAAACTGAAATCTGAACCTGGGCTTTCTAATCTCAGAGCTTGTGCTTGTACTCACTTCTGTGTCCTCTTTCTGCCTTTTGTGACTACAAGACCAGTTAGACTTCATTCTTTTTCTGACCTTGCCAGGCCCTAGAGGGGAAAAGCCAGAGATGGACCTTGTGAGATTCGCCCGGCTCTTCTCCGGCCCTCGCCCAGTGGGACTGTATGCCCTTCAGCACCTTGACCCTCTCAGAGCCAAATGGGCAGGAGGCAGGGAGGGGCCTAAATGGCTGAGGGCTGCGGGGCTGACACAAGCCTGCAGCAGCTCCCCCTCTCAACTGCCCCTTGGCCAGGGGAACCAGAAGAACAGGAGCAGCGTCAGCTCTGACCTGAGCCAGCCCGGCCCCATGGCCACTCAGGAGGAAGAGGAAGAGAGCTTTGGGACCCTCTCCAACAAATATTCCTCAAGGAGAATGTTCCAAAAATCGACAGCCCAGTTGTATAACCTACGGCTCAGGGAACAGAGTGTTGACGAAGATGAGGAGAGGGACCTGGAGCCAAAGCCATGGCGGGGCCGGAAAAACACCCCTTACTGGTACTTCTTCCGGTGCAAACACCTGATCAAAGAAGGAAAGGTGAGGGAACCTTTGGATTCTGCTGCTCCTGGGTCACTTCTTGGTAGTTCAGTATTCTTTTTTTTTTTTTTATTTAAAAAATTTTTTTTTTCAACGTTTATTTATTTTTGGGACAGAGAGAGACAGAGCATGAACGGGGGAGGGGCAGAGAGAGAGGGAGACACAGAATCGGAAACAGGCTCCAGGCTCTGAGCCATCAGCCCAGAGCCCGACGCGGGGCTCGAACTCACGGACCGCGAGATCGTGACCTGGCTGAAGTCGGACGCCCAACCGACTGCGCCACCCAGGCGCCCCTGTAGTTCAGTATTCTTGAAGGGCCACCCTACCTTCCCTATCTCTAAATATTTGGATGCTCAGGGCTCTTCTCTGTCCTCACTCACCCTGGGTGCTGCACTAGGTGACCCACCAACCCCCTTGCTGTCAGGGTCCCCCTCCTTGTTACAGTTCTCATGTTGGTATCCTCAGCCCATCCTTCCCAATCTGCATATCCAGCTACCTCACCATCTCCCTTACACTTACCCACATTCATCTGAAGGTTTTGTTCACAGCCTTGTTTTCCCTGCACTGTCTTCATCTCACTAAATGGCGATGCCTCTCGGGCCAGATGCCTTCAGGCCATCCCCAGCTCTTCTCTTTCTCTCACCAGCTCCAGGTTCAAGATGTTTCCAGTCCTAACACTTCCCTCAGGGCTACCCCTAGCCTTAACCTCAGCCCCTCAGCTATCAAAACCCTTGTCACTGGGCTCCCTGCTGCTCACACCACCTCTTTCTCCCACATCTGCTTGCAGCACAGAGCCATCCTATTAAAGCAGAAAGAAGATTCTTTCCAGGACTCTCAATGTGTTCAATGACATTGATGTTCATTTTATTAAGTATTGATAAAGACATTGCATTTATGTTTAAAAATCTCTTAGGGGTGTGTGTTGAAGATTTGGGGAGTGAAATGATGCAATGTCTGGAATTTGCTTTAAAAAATTCAGTTTGGAAGGGGCGGGAACAGGGTATGGTGAAACAAGATTGGCTGAACATTCATCATCATTGTAGTTCTATTCTCTTTTGTGTGCGTTTGAACTTTTCTTTCTTTTCTTTTTTTTTAACGTTTATTTATCTTGAGAGAGAGAGAGAGAGAGAGAGAGAGTGAGCAAAGGAGGGGCAGAGAGAGAAAGGGAGAGGGAGAATCCCAAGCAGGCTCCGCGCTGTCAGTACAGAGCCTGACGCGGGGTTCGATCTCACTTACTGCAAGATCACGACCTGAGCCGAAATCAAAAGTCAGACGCTTAACAAACTGAACCACCCAGGCACCCCTGATTGAACTTCTCCATAACGAAAAGTTGAGAAACAGAGAAGTCAAAGCCTCACAATAGCTTATGAAGGCTGCAAGATCTGCCTTCCACCCTCCTTAGCTTTCCACTCATCTCCCCCTCCCTCACTGTGCCACAGCCATTCTGGCCTCCTCTCTGCTTCTCCAACTCCCAGGGAGACTCCTGCCTCAAGCCTTTTGCACTGGCTGTTTTCTCAGATAGCTGCATGGTTCCTTCCCTCGCCTCCTGCAGATCGCTGTTCTGTCATCTTCTGGTTGAGGCCCTGCTTGGCTGTCACATCTAAAACTGAATCTCCCATACCCTTCTTTTGGCACTGCTTGCTTTATTTTTGTTTTAAAACCTATCACCATTTGACACAGTGTATATTTTTCTTAGTTATCTCATTTGGTGTCTCTTTCCACACTAGAAGATGTGTTCCACGAGGGATCTCCCTCTTGTTCATAGCTGTATCCCAGCGAATAGACTTTGCCTGGTACATAGTAGGATTCAGTAATTACTGGCTGAACCGATGGACAAAGAAAATAATTAAGTTGTAAAGGAGTGAATTGAGGATTTAAAGGGGGTGGTATAGGAGTAGGGATGGGGTAGAGACAACTATGGGCCAAGGGGATTTGCAGCCAGAGGAAGCTAGTCATTCAGGGCTGCCGTCTTGTGCCATCTCAGGAGGCTGCTGCTGTGAATGGCCCCCTGTGATTGTGCAGCACAGTGGCCCTGAGTGTACCTACCAAACTGGCCAGAACCCAGTCTCCCATCCAGCTTAGACCCAGGGGGCTGGCACTACAGATGGGGTCACCAAGGAAGGAGGGGGAGGGCAGATTCCAGGATCTGCAGAATTAATATTTTCTGAGGACTTACTGAGGATGAGGCCTGGCTCCACTCTAGGCCCACAGACAGGCAAAGACATGGCCCTGCCTTTGAGGACTTTAACATCTGGCTGGAGGGAAGGCAGGCATGGCAAGGAGGCTGAGAGCTTTTGTAGGTGGTGGGAGTTTAGGGGGCTTTTCTTCCTGGCCACCACGAAGCTCCCTTATTGCAGAGCACAGGAACCAAGAAGCTGGTGGCAGAGGCCCAGGGCGGATGTGTGGCTCCCGGGCACGCCTGGGAGGGTCCCTCAGTCTCAGTCTCCTTCCCTTTTGCTGAGGGTCTCTGAGGCTGACCTGAGCCCCTTTCCATGCCCCCCCCCCCCCCCCCCCCGCCCCCCCCCCGCCAGCTGGCAGAGGCCCTGGAGCTGTTTGAGAGGCAGATGCTGAAGGAGGAGCGACTCCAGCCCCTCGAATGCAACTACACGGTGCTGATCGGGGGCTGCGGGCGAGCCGGATACCTGAAGAAGGCCTTCAGGCTCTACAATGATGTGAGTGGGGGCTGGGGCACGGGGCCAGAGGGGTAATGCTCCAAAGAGCATGGGCTTTAGAGTCAAAAGGAGCTGGGTGCATATTATGAGATGTCACCTGCTGGTGCATTACCCTGGTCAGACCGTTTAACCTTCCCAGCCTCTGTTTCATCATCTGTAAATTGGAGGTGGTCTTGGAAGATTACATGAATTTGTAAGTCCTCCGACCAGGGCAGGCGCCACCCGACCTCTTCCTTTTCCACTGCTACCCACCCCCAGTTTGTTTCTCCTCCTTACCCCCCACGCTCTATGCACATGCACACCCTTCTTTCAGAAAAAAAGGGCTTTTACTTCTCTTGGAAGATGATTTTACTTTATATTCATCCACTTCTTGTGTTGTATTTATCACTCGCAGAGCCAGGACGCTGTTTCTTTTGTGAGTCAGGAGAGAGCTTTGCCAAAGAGGATAGTAGACTCCAGTATAAGAGACCCCATCCTCTCTTGGAGCCAGAAGCTGGGAGCATCCTTTCTCCCAGCAGGACTTGTTGGCAGCCCTCGGCTGGTCATTTGGGATGCTCTTACTGTAGGCCTGATCATCCCTGGCTGGAAGCAAGGGGGAAGAGTTGTGGTTACAAATGATAAAGTAACATGTCCTCTAAAAAACCTAATTAAATACCATGCTGTAGAAAGACATGATCAGCTAGCCAGCAACGAGCATTCAGGTGGTAAGTGAGGGGCAGGTGGGGCGAGAGGGTATTTATTGTGGTTCTTGGTAAACAGTCCAGTAGCAGGCACTTCCTTACACTTGGGGGATCCTTAAGGGAATTGGCACATGTCACCTTGGAGAAGATCCGTTCATTCTTTTTATTCTCTATCAATTTGCTGCTTTTTTTCCCCAATAAACTTTTTATTTTGGAATAAGTTTAGATTTATAAAAAAGCTACAAAGATATGTGTTCCCAAATACCTCTCACCTAGCTAATCCCCATATTAACATCTTACATAGTGAAGGTACATTTGTCAAAACTAAGAAACCGCCACTGGCACATTACTGTTAACCAAACTCCAGACTTTACTTGGATCTCACCACTTTTTCCATTGATATCCTCTTTCTATTCCTGTATCCAGTCTGGGTTCTCATACTGGCTTCTCCATTTTGTGATTATTATTTTTTTTTTTGAGTTTCCTTTTTTTTTCCCCCTGTGACATTGACAGATTTAGGGAGTGCTGGTCAAGGATTTTATAGAATGTCTCTCAATTTGTACTTTTTTTTTTAATTTAAATTTTATTTTTTATTTTTTAAAATTTGCATCCAAATTAGTTAGCATATAGTGCAACAATGATTTCAGGAGTAGATTCCTTAATGCCCCTTCCCCATTTAGCCCATCCCCCCTCCCACAACCCCTCCAGTAACTCTCAGTTCTCCATATTTATGAGTCTCTTCTGTTTTGTCCCCCTCCCTGTTTTTATATTATTTTTGTTTCCCTTCCCTTATGTTCATCTGTTTTGTCTCTTAACGTCCTCACACGAGTGAAGTCATGTGGTATTTGTCTTTCTCTGACTAATTTCACTTAGCATAATACCCTCCAGTTCCATCCATGTAGTTGCAAACGGCAAGATTTCATTCTCTTTGATTGCCGAATAATACTCCATTGGATATATATGCCACATCTTATTCATTCATCCATCAATGGACATTTGGGCTCTTTCCATCCTTTGGCTATTGTTGATAGTGCTGCTATAAACATGGGGGTACATGTGTCCCTTCAAAATAGCACACCTGTATCCCTTGGATAAATACCTAGTAGTGCAATTGCTGGGTCGTAGGGTAGTTCAATTTTTAGTTTTTTGATCAATTTGTACTTTCTTGTGATGAGGTTGGGGTTATGGGCTTGGGGAAAGAATATCACAGAGGTGAAGTGCCCTCTTCACTTCGTGTCACGGGACCTATCACAAATGACATTACCTTCTTGGTCACTTGGTGAAAGTAGTGTTTGCCAGGTCTCCCCACCTGTACCGGTTTTCTTTTTCCATTTTTCTGTGGGTGTCCTTCATAGCTGCTACTACTGTTGTTGGTTACTTATTTGTCTGGTATGATTCTTCCTGTCTAGAGCATGAGCTCAATGAATACAAGCTGTGTCTGTCCTGGTAACCACTGGTGGCCAGTGCCTGGCTTGTAGGAAGTCCTCATACACGTCTGTTGTATATGTGAGTCCACACAGAGCACGCATCATCCATTCTCAAAGTCAGGATCACCATCCTCATTTTTCAGAGGAGGAAACGGAGGCCCTGGCAGATAAAGTGCTATGTCCAGAGTTACCCTGCTTGAGAGCACTGGAGCTGGGATTTGAGCCCCAAACAGCCTGACTCTAAAAAAAAGTTTCTTTACACTCCTCTGCAAGCAGCTTGTCACCTGCCCTCAGTCAGGTGGCCTTCGTCTGGGAAATAGCACTTGGCTTTACCAGGAGCTTCTCAAACTCGAGCTTGCTCAGTCACCTGGAGGGCTTCATAAGCACAGCGTCAGACTCACTCCTGGGTGTGTGACTCTGCAGGGTGGGGGATCCTGACATGTGCTGCTAGTGTGGGGGCCACTCTCCTACCTGGCCCTTGCAACAGCCTTTCAAGATGATGGTATCACCCCCATTTTTCCAGTGAGGAGCTAGCTTGCCCGTGACCACTCAGGAAATGTGGGAGCAGGGGTTTGATTGTTCCCTCCTACCTTTCCCCAGACCACGTCCACCCCATGGATCTTCACAGTCAAGGTGACCTCGTCGGCCAGTGGGTGGGAGTATCTGGAGGATCCTGCTAAAAGCATCTCAGGCCCAGAGTGGGCTGATGGCCATGGGGAGGGTGACTTTGTTGCATCTGGAGTGCAGGGTTAGCTTTCAGAGTCCCTCTGGCTGAGTCAGGGTTTTGGAGAAGTAGGCCCTGGCATATTGCTCAGCTCCACCTTAGCACAGGCCCTGCTGGGGGCCTGTTTAATGGAGGAACAGAGTCCTCTCTAGCTTCCTCTCAGGGCAGCTTGTCACCTGTGTGTCCAGCTGACCCCAGAGCCACTTCCAAGTTTCTTCCCATCAATGCAGATGAAAAAGCGGGACCTGGAGCCCTCAGATGCCACATATACGGCCCTGTTCAACGTCTGCGCTGAGTCCCCCTGGAAGGACTCTGCTCTGCAGAGTGCCCTGAAGCTCCGGCAGCAGCTCCAGGCCAGAAACCTCCAGCTCAACTTGAAAACATACCATGCACTGCTGAAGATGGCCGCCATGTGCGCAGACCTCAGGATGTGCCTCGATGTGTTCAAGGTGAGGGTGCCTCTTCCTTCCTCATCCCCCGCTTGGGGCCAGTCTCACGTGGCAGGTGTGAGGTTGTGGCTGCGTCCCTCGTGCAGGGGTCAGGGGTGGCTTCACAACTCAGAGGCCTCGTGGGACACATAAAGAGGCCCCTCCCCTGTGCAGGCAGGTTGTGTGTGCCGCTGTGTGCTGTGTCTCCCTGTGCGGGACTCGGTGGTGCCGCAGAGGAGGGCGGGGCTTCATAGCGCTGAGGGCAAGTCAGCGCCCAGCAGGGCAGGCCTCCTGCCTAGAGAGAGCAGTGGGAAGAAAAATCCTGGTTTCTGGGAGGGCGGAGTCTGGCAGGTCAGTGTGCCAGGTTTGAGGGGAGCAGGTGAGTGGGCTCATGGGAGTGCTGAGCAGGGGCCCGAATGCCTCAGGGCTTTGGCCTGCAGCCTCTTTTATTCCCCAGCTGCAGGGTTTTTATCTCCAGTTCCGGAGAAGGAGACAGTGAGGGAGGTTTAAGCAGGGAGGACCGAGAGCAGGGTGGTGGTTCTGCACTCTCAGGTTGTGAATGGAGATCAACATGAGTTAACAGCCAGACAAAGGCTCATGGGAAGCAGGGAAGGCTCTAGGTGCCTACAACCAAACCTCAGGAGAACTGGACACACCCTTGGCAGCGTTGTCTTCCCTCAGGGCCGGCCTGCTCTCTACTTTTAAGTTCTCACTCTTCCTATGACTGACCGATGCTTTTCCTCACTACTCCAGTGAGGTCCCACCTGCGCACTGCAGGAGCCAGGACCCGATGGAGTGTCTAAGTACCATGTGGTGCGGGACAGCCTTTGACCAGTCCCTGGGTTGGCTGCCTTGAGCCGGCCTGGCCTGTGGGAGAGGCAGGATCATGGGGTCTCAAGTCTGGAGACCTCCCTGAGTGACAAGTCCCTCTAAAGGGTGCTGTGTGAGAGGCTGGTGGCTGAAGCTTCCAGAAGAGGGCGGTGTGGCTGATAGGCCTCTGACCTGTCCAGAGATGGCATTGGTATTTTATGCAGGTCACTCTGGCTGATGGGGGAGAGGGCCCAGTTCAGAAAGAGCAGTGATTGTCCAGGAAGAGGGAGCATAAACTAGGAGCTCACTGAGATGGAAGAGTTGGTGACTGAGGGGGAGATGGGAGAGCGGCAGCAGACCGGAAGGGTGGGAACACCCATGCTCACAAGAGGGACAGAGGAAGACAGGCTTAAGGAGACTCTGAGGTGCTGAGTGGTGGAAGAAATTTCTTTTTTTTTTTTTAATTTTTTTTTTCAACGTTTTTTATTTATTTATGGGACAGACAGAGACAGAGCATGAACGGGGGAGGGGCAGAGAGAGAGGGAGACACAGAATCGGAAACAGGCTCCAGGCTCCGAGCCATCAGCCCAGAGCCTGACGCGGGGCTCGAACTCACGTCCGCGAGATCGTGACCTGGCTGAAGTCGGACGCTTAACCGACTGCGCCACCCAGGCGCCCCTGGTGGAAGAAATTTCAAGAAGTCTGGCCAACCCTGACAAGCCTGGGAGAGGCCAGCGCCATGAGCGCGTACCATGTGCAGGCCCCACACCTTTTGGTAGGGTTGTTCCAAAAGTCCTCTAAGGCACGTCCTACCTGTGACCCCACTCTACAGATGAGGAAGCTGAGGCCAGGGAGCTTAATGCCTTTCCCATGCTCACAGCTGGCCTATGGCGAAGCTGGGACCTAAAGCCAGTTCTGTGCAGTTCCAGTGCCTCAAGCACAGGGGCTAGAAGTGGCTGCGGGGATGGTCTTTGCCAAGGGGCTGCACAAAAGTGATCGCTTCGGCCAGGAAGAGCAGCCTGGAAGGAGAGGAGGAGGAGTGCAGGCAGCAGCTGGATGGCTGTGCTCAGGAGCTTGTTCTGAGCCACTCTAGAGCCAGATTCAGGTCCCACCTCTTCAGGATGCACAGCCTGGGGTGCGCCAGGAGTGTCTACCCTGAGTCAGCCCCGTCGGGCCCAGGACTGGGCTCTGCCACAGGTTCTCAGTGTGACCTCTGTTCCCTCCCCCAGGAAATTGTCCAGAAAGGGCATGCAGTCACCGAGAGGACCTTCAGCTTGCTGCTCATGGGCTGCATCCAGGACAAGAAGACGGGTTTTCGATATGCCCTGCAGGTCTGTCCCTCCCAGCTCTGCCTTCCTACCTCTCCCGCTGTGCACCTGTGTCAGGTGCAGATGATGATGTGTGCTTTTGAGCGGCTGTGACAGCCCTGTGCTGGGTGTTTTTATATTTGTGGTATTTTGGCCCCTGCAAAGCACATGGCTTCCCACCGTTTTACAGATGGCAGGGAGAGGAGGCCCTCAGACGCGGCATGGCTGACCCCCAAGTGAGGGCATAGCCAGTCCTCTCCCACTCTACCGAGTGGCCTTCTGTGCAGCTAGCTCAGATCGGCTATGCTCACGGTCTCTGAATGCCCATAGCACACTTACCCAGAGTGCTTGTTCAGCCCACCTCCCTCAGGCTCCCACTCAGCATCTCTGCAGGTGGGACCCAGGGGTCTACATTTAATCCTGAGAGATTCTCGTGGACATCGAAGTTGAGACACACTGCTCTGATTCCACCTCAGGTCCCCCAAGAGAACCCCCCCACTAATGAAGTGGGGTGGTGGTATTAGGAATGGTACCACAGCTGCTTTCGTAGCTTCTCACAGGTGGGGAGGACCCAGAGCTCACCTAGAGCCCTCCCACTTAAGGCGGGGCCCACAGACTGGCAGCTTAGCTTCACCTGGGAGTTTGCCAGAGAAGTAGGGTCTCAGCCCCACCTGGGCCTACTGCGCCTAGATCAGCATTTCAACAAGATCCCCAGGTGGCTGATCCACATGGAGTGTGAGCCCGTGTGTCCCCTGGGACAGCCCTGACCGAAAGCTTGCCTTCCTTCTGCAGACTCCCTGGAAGCAGTAGCTTTATAGTGAAAATCAGCCAAGATCTTGTTCCTCCCTTTCCTTGTTCTAGATCTGTTCTAGTTAGAGGTAGTTTGTAACGCTAATAGCTGGTTTGTGTTTTGCACCTATTAAACTGCTCAAGCTAGGCACCGATAGCCCCGTTTTACAGACGAAGAAACTGAGGCTCACAGAGGTTAAGAAACTTGCTTAAGGTCCCAGAGCTACAAAGCAGAGCTGGGATTTGAACCCACATCCGTCTGACTCTTAGAGCCCAAGCCCCCACTAAACCTCAGTTCTGTCAGCGTTTCCCATGGGGGTACCTGCTGAGATCCTTGCCCTTCTTAAATCCCTGTCTGATGGGCAGCAGATGTCTTGCAAGCTGCACCCACCTGGGCCTGACCAGCCCTTACCTTGTCTGCACACTTACCCTGACAAGGATAGGAAGTCGGATGTGAGCTCTCATCCCACTGAAGGTGGCCTTCTTTTGAGCCCACAAAGGCAGTGAGACCAGTGAGCCCTGTGTGGCATCTCATGGCATCTTAGAAATGGCGTGGTTTTGGTGTCAGACTGACCCAGACATGATCAGGGCAGTCCTCTGTGGAAAACACACTTGAGTGTGCAAGGCACTGTGCTGTGGGATAAAAATGATCTCAAGAGGAAACAGGGCTGCCAGCTTGTGAGGCACTCTTCCTGGTTGAGTCCCCTTCCACTGTGCCTGCTCTCCAGGAAGTGTGAGAAGGCTGCACGGGGCAGGGCACACAGTGAGCACCCAGGAAGTACAACTAAATCCAGTTCTTAAGTCATTCTAGACTCTTCCGGAACCTAGCCTCTCTGATCGTCCCTCCCCAGAGGAGTACAGAGAAGGCAGAGCAGAGACCCAGGGCAAAGTCTGTTCCTAGTACAGGGGCCTTGGGAGAGGACAGAGAGATGAAATTGCGAGAACAGTTTTGGGGTAAATTAGAGGGAGGACAGGGGTCCTCCAGAGAGTCCTCAGATTCTCAGGATTCTCAGTTGTCTAGAACCTGGCGTTGGATTAGATACTGCCCAGCTCCTTCCTGTGCCCTTTGCATTTACCGAATGGTTGTTGACTCCCTGTGCCGGCTCTGCCGAGGGCTTTTCTGAGAAGGAGCACAGGGCCAAGCTTGTCTCTCCCCGGTAGGTGTGGAGGCAGATGCTGAGTCTGGGGCTGCAGCCAAGCCAGCATGGCTACAACCTGCTCCTGGGGGCAGCTCGAGACTGCGGCCTGGGGGACCCGGAGGTGGCCTCGGCACTGCTCCTGAGGCCCAGGGAGGAGACAGTCTTGCTCCAGCCCCTGGCAGGTGGGTTTCGGGCAAGGAGGAGAGCCCAGGCCCGGGGGGGCGACGGTATGTCAGTCAGGCTGGACGTGGAGGCCCTGGAGAGGCAGCTGTTTCTGGAACCTTCTCAGGTGCTTGAGGGCCCTCTGGAGCCTCAGGAAGCCAGAGGCCCCAGCAAGGCCCAGCCCGAAGTGGAAACCAAGACAGAGTCTGACCACATGGTGGCCCTCACTTCTTTGGCCCCAGAGCCTTCTCCCCGGGGGCCGGAGACCAACCTCCTGACCTTGGGAGCAGTCTCCCCAGCTGTGGTCTCCTTTGGGACTGTGACCACCCCGGCTGACCGGCTAGCCTTGATGGGGGGCCTGGAGGGCTTCCTGGGCAAGATGGCAGAGCACGGGCTCCGACCCAACATCAAAACCCTCACACTGCTTGCTGAGGTGGTGGAGCCCGGGAGTCCCGCGGAGTCCTCACTGCTGACCGTCCTGGACATGCACCAGGTGGAGGCTGATGTGACGTTCTTCAACACGCTGATGAGGAAGAAGAGCAAGCTTGGAGATCTGGAGGGGGCGAAGGTGAGGGGCTCAGAGGCAGGCACCAGGTTCAAGGCTGCGGTCCCTCCTTTCCCTTCCCTCCTCTGACCTTCTGACTACAGGACCTGGCTCCCCTGCAGGGTGTGTCATCCGTTCCTGCAGTAGGTGGCCAGACTGTCTGGGGCCTCTGTTCTGGGCCTGGGCCTGAGCCTGGGCTTGGGCAAAGCTGACAGTCGAACGGTGAACCAGCCAGCCACTCTCCCCATCCCCGTTGAGGAGCTCCCAGGTGGGTGGAGGCAGACATCAAACATCCTCACACTGCTGAGGGGCACATGGGACACGTGGCCTAAGAGGCTGGTGGCTCCCAAGTGTGCCCACCCTTCAGCCACAACCCCTGACACACACACACTGATTTAGCCCTCTGTGTTAAATGCTGTTCTACAAGCTTCCCATCCTTTCCTCTCTTCACTGGCTGCACCACAAGGCTGTGCTGGTACAAGGCTTCCCCATTTCACAGATGGGGACACGGGAGTCCTTGTGGGATTTTGTCCATGTGTCTTTGTCACGTCTCTTTTGTCAGAGCACTGACCTGGGCTCTTGTGGGCTCTTGTGTCTTGTGAAGAGACACAGCCTCTGCCTTCAGGCCCTCAGTGCAGAGCACACCTTCTAGACAAGGTAAACATGACAGAACCCCTCCCTGAGCCAGGCAGGCTGCGAGGCCATCTTCTTTCACAGCCCCTGGCCCGGGCAGCCTCGGCCGTTACTTCCCACGCTGTTGTTGGCGCTGTCTCCCGCCTTAGACACTGAAGGCCGAAGGCCAGGGTGGATGACCGACAGTGGAACAGAGACAGGAATGTGAAGGGATTCATGTTCCCATTCACGTTCGGGGAGAAGGCAGGGTAGTCCTGCAGCATCTAGCGTGGCTGCAGAGGGGGCTGCGAGGCCCCCGAGCATTGCTGTGCCCCCGAAGCCTACAGCACCCAACCGGGGCTTCAACCAGGGAAGGCTCTGGCTGGGCCGGGTGGGTTACAGCTTACAGAAGTGCCATGTCTGTCCCCACAGGCTCTGCTGCCACTCCTGGCAAAGAGGGGGATCCTTCCCAACCTGCAGACGTTCTGCAACCTGGCCATTGGGTGCCACAGGCCGGGGGACGGCCTGCGACTACTCGCAGACATGAAGGTGAGTGGGTCCTGGCCAGGCCAGGTGCTGAGAATTCGGGGGGGGGGGGACTTGGGAAGAGAGGGCCTGGGCCCTCCTGAACCCCCAGGCCTCTGCACCCAGACAGCATAAACAGTGTGCATGGGGGTGGGGAGTAGGGATGCTCTAGCTTCAAGTGTATAATGGTCATTGGCCCAATGTGAGAGAAAGTGGACCCTGGTCAGTTGCTGCAGGAGCCGGCATTGAAAGCAGAGGGTGTGACAGTCTTCAAGGTGGCTGTGGTGGGAGAGATTGAGGGAGGTCGTGGGGAGAGACTAGGCCCGGTTCTGGAGGGACGGAAGGTATGACCGGAGCAGGGATCTATCAGAACTTTGGGGGCAGGGGTTGTGGTAAACCTACAGCCAAGAGCCGAAGAGGTGGTCTGCACGTGGTTTACTGCCCGAGTCCACTGATTTCTGAGCAAGTTCTTCAGGGCTGAGAGGGTAGGATCCTCAGCTGGGTGGGCTGGGCCTGCCATGTGGGGGCACATGCTTTCCTCCTGGAGCAGGAAGGACAGCCCATCGTTGCCACAGGGTTCTGCCCTTCTTGCCCTGGTTGCTGGTCTGCAGAGCAGGCCTGAACGGCAAGGTAAGCCCCCTAGCCTGACACGCACGGTAGGCTGCTTTGTCCCAGCAGTGGCCATCTCCTTGCTGATTGTATGTCTGTGATGTTCTAGAAATCCCAGATGACTCCCAACACCCACGTCTACAGCACCCTCATCAACGCCGCCCTCAAGAGGCTGGACTACACCTATCTCATTGACATCCTGAAGGACATGAGGCAGAACAGAGTCCCGGTGAATGAGGTGGTCATCCGCCAACTGGAGTTTGCAGCCCAGTACCCACCCAGCTTTGATCGGGTGTGTGCACCAAGTTCCAACTCACCTGTCTTCCCTTTAACCACCCCTGCCTTTCCCCTCACCCCTAGGGCCGGCCTTTCAGCGGTGGAATTCTGTTGCTTTAAACTGTCAGTGGCTTCCCTTAGGAGAAATTCCAAATTCTTCAAAACACAGCCCGTGAGTCTCTGTCCCTGTGGCTCATTTCATCTTAGGCTACTCTTCCCTGTATTCACGGTCAGTCCTACTGGCCTCTTTCCTGCCTTGGGGTTTTTGTATTCCCTCTGCCTTGATAGGCTCCCGTTTTTCCCACAACTGGCTCTTCATCCTGTGGGCCTCAGTTTGAATGACTCTTTCTCAGAGCTGCCCCACTACTGCTGCCCCTTCCCATCACGTACAGCACTGTTCCTTTTTGCCATGCTTCACAACCTGTCATTACACGTGCACGTGACTTTCACTTTTGCAAAACCATAAGCCCCTGGAGCTGGAGACTGCCTGGCTCTGCTGGCTCCCCGGGGCCTGCCCATTGCCCAGTGCTTAATACAGTCTGTTTGTCAAGTGAATGGGACAGCAGCAGCAGTGAAAGAATCTGCTTTGTACTGGCCACTTCTTTCCCTGTTGTTCTGAAGAGAGCAGGCTCGGGGGCAGGGTGGGGGTAGGGGGCTCAGATTTTAGGTCTAGGGAGCCAGACTCTGTGTTGAGTGGCTCCAGAGCAGCTGTGGCCTGGAGGAAGGAGCACAATCCCAGGGGGTAGGGACTTGGCAGGGACACAGCAAGGCATGGGGTCAGGGACAGCCGTGCCGGTGCAATGCTGGAATGCCATTTTGAAGGCCCAGTAAGAATTCATGAGATGGCAGTAGAGAGCGTGCCTGGCAGAGGGCACAGCAGGGAGTATTTGGACAGTTGGTTAAGTCTTCTCATTGGTTCTTCCAAGTTATGTATTTTGGATGCTAATCTTTTGTTGGCTCCATGTTGCAATATCTTCTAGTTCGTAGATCTCTTTACTCCGTGGTGTAGGGCCCTCGGGGGGTCTTCTCAGGTTCAGTCAAGTCACTGGACTACCACAGGCCCAAAGCTTATTGGATTCAAATCACATTTGTATTCCCTTATGACGGTGATGTATTTCCATTTGAGATGGTCAGGTTTTGTTTTATGTACTTTTAGGCTGTATGAGATACATACAAATTTAGAATGGTTGAATCTTTTAAATCAGACTGTTTGTCATCATGTGGTAACAGTCTTCAACTTGGACATTTTTGGGGTTTTTTTGTACATATTCCTCTGCCAGCTTTCCTTTGGGATCTGCCAGGTTCATGCTGTTTGCTCCTTTCCTGCCTGCCTCTCCAGAGACCACTACAGCAGTGCTGAGAATGGAGAGAGGCACTCAGGCTGTGGAGGCAGAGTTAGGGGATTCTAGCTTGGGGGGCTGGGGTGACGTCCCTGGTGTGGCACGGCAGCTCGTATTTCGAAGGAGTGTTAGCAGAGGAAGTCTGGTCTACCCCACAGCAGCTTTGTCTCTCTACATAAGCTGCTCAGGGACCGAACAACTCTTCTGCCCTCTCCCTTTAACCACCTAGGAGCAAGAACATCTTCCCTGAGGCCTGAGCCAGCTGCCATGGCTTGGGATTAGCTACAGGTAGCCTGCAATGACTAATGGCTCCTCTGAACCCCATGTGTTTCCATTTGTAGTACAAAGAGAAAAACACCTACTTGGAGAAGATTGATGGCTTCCGAGCTTATTACAAGCAGTGGCTGAAAGTGATGCCAGCAGAGGAAACCCCCCACCCGTGGCAGAAGTTCCGGACCAAGCCCAAGGGGAACCAAGACACCATCACTGAGGCTGACATGGACAGAGGCCTTGGAGGCAGGTGAAGGGAGGCCCCGGGGACTTCCGGCAGAGCTGGAACAGAATGCGTGGTGTTTACAGGGCTCCATGGGAGCCCCGGGATGCTTTCCATAGCTGACCCACAAATGTGTTCCAGTGGCCTCCAGCGCAAGGGAATGGTCGGGCCCAGAGGAAGCGCTACAGCATTCTGCAGGCATAGGTACGAGGATACACTGGGCCCAGGGCCTGACGAGTCCATGGCAGGTCCAAGAGCAGACCGGCTGACCTTGGCACGCCCTCTCAGGTCATCCTTGCCCCCATCACCGATGGGGAAAGTGAATTGGCTCGGAGTCACACACCACCTACAAGGTAGAGTCAGGATTGAGTCCCAAGGGTGACGGGTCCCTGGGGTCTGGTGCTCACCCACTGGGTTCTACAGATGGCTGGCTCTCTGAAAGAACAAATGCAGGGCCCAAAAGGTTTAAAAGTTTTATTTCTACAAATCACAGCTGATAAACACCAAAGCTTTAATATGTAGAGACCATGCTCCCACTCGGGCCTGGAGCACCGCTCTGCGAGAAGAGCTGCTCCCAGGAGAGGGCGTGATGCGACAGGCAGAAACCTGCGAAGTCCAAGGTTCAGGGTGAAGAGAGGTCAGGGCCCGAGGGCCTCAGCCAGAGCAGCCCCGACAGCCGCAGTGCGTGCACTCGATGATCCGGCCCTGCAACAGAGGACAGCTGAGACACCGCACTTCCACCACGTGTCACCCCTCCCCCCACACGCAGCAATCCTCCCACCAAGAAGGTGGTGGGACATGCACGGTCTACCGTGACACTCTTCAAAAAGCTCTTCATGATGGATGGAAACAGCTACTGTGGACCCTGAAGCTACACTTCTGTGCACTTAATATATGCAAATTCTATGTACACGCTTATCCCCCCACCACAAAAGGAAAAAAAAAAAAACCTGTGAGCAATTCTTGTTATTCTATGACGTGAGCATGACACACCCTTCAATACGCTGGAAGTTGGGTCTGTGTACTACTTGGGGCTCAGTGCCAGGGGCCTCTGGGCTGGGGAACTTTCTAGTGGGGGCACCGGGAAAGAGGATGTACACCTGAATCTGTATGGCAGCTGAAGAGTCCTATCCCCTGGACTAGGTGGGCCCCAATGTCTGGCTGGGGGCTTACCCAACAGAAGGCCCTAGAGCAGTGGTTTGTGTTGATTTTCCTTTTTCCTGTTTTGGAGGAGCAAGACCCTTACCTAAGCAAACAAGATCAGAAGGTGAAACCCAACTAAAGCTAAAGCAGGCTCTATCCTGGCCGCAGGGCTGGGGCAGCACCCCGGACCCAATGCCACCACAGAATCCTGGGGCTCTCAGAGGGGAGGCTTCTGCCACTTCACCACCTCTCCCTGCCCCTACCAGAAAATTCACACCCAGATTCTTCCCTTGGGGAGGCAGCCCTCTCCGATGCCCCCTGCCCTTTGGCCTTCCAGGTGATTCAGGGAGACAAAGCTACCTGCTGAGCTAAAGCCCCATGCCTGGAGTCAAAGCTCTGTAAACTGTAACTAGTGTGCAGCATAGAGGGACCCTGTGATGAGGCACCTGTGTGACAGGCGGCCAACTGGGAGGCGGGCAGTCCAGTCTGACCACCTGGCTCGGCCCACAACGAGCAGCCAAGGGTGCTGCACTCAAAGGCCACTAAGGGTAACATCACAGTAACTGTCTGCCTTCCTTCTCTAGCTCCAGTTCAGAGAGGCTGACGCTGTCAGCTCAGCTACTGCACACCCAGCATCATTCTGGAGCTCCCCAGAGAACAAGGTTCTGACAGAAGAAATACAGTGTAATTCTGAGGAAAAGGAGGCCTGGAAAATAGGGTACCTGAAGAGTGAGCCCCAGAGGGGAAGGACAGGAATGTCTGCTTACTGGCCTGTGCTTCCCTGACTCAGCCTTCCCACCCCCAGATCATACATGAGGAAGGACTTCAGTAACTTGCCCAAGGGTGGAGTTGAGACTGACCCCCCCGCCTCCCCCTCCAGACCTAACACGCCATTGCTGCCAAACTGCCGGGTGTGGGTTCCCCGAGAGAGCGATTCCCTCTCTCGGGAATGGCCAGCAGGCCATCCAGCAATAAGGACTACATTCCAGCCCAACAAAACAGTGTAAAATCCCCTGGCATCACCCAGGACACACTTCTGAACTGAAAAAGGAACCTCTAACTTGATCATCAGATGTTACAGGGGCGGAGACCTCACTTACCACTTCCAGCTTGCTTTTGGGGACCCGGCAAATGCAATTCGTCCCAAAATTGGTGTCCCGTGTCTGAATGCACCGCAGGCAGCATAAATTCTCATACCCCTGCTTTTTCCATTTTGCGATCAGGTTTTTGTCTGCGTAGCCTTCTTTAATACAGTATTCGTATAATTCTGTCCAAAAAATGGGGAAAGGGCATCAGACCACGGTATAACGCAGCTACCCCAACCCATCACCACTCTTCCTTAAAAAGACTATTTCGCCAACAGTGGCCCCTCCCCGCCTTTTTTAGTGATAAGACAAATGACATTTGCTAAGGCTGTAAGAATAAGAACCATTAAATAAATGTGAAAGCCACTCAAGTTGTCCAGGCCAAGAGAATTTAGCTAATTACCTCTGCTTATGGCTTTCCGCTTATAAAAGAGGTCAAAAATATAGCGGGTTTTCTGGTGGTGGATCCTGAAGATGGGCCACAGAGATTCCACTTTCCTCTTTCCCTCATGAGGTTCTGTTTCAGCTGGGGAGAAAAAGGGGTGTGTTTGTTTTGTTGTGGCAGGCAGCGTTCAATCACGGGTCACAATGTTTTGTTTTGTTTTTTAAATAACTAGGGATAAAGAATAAATCGTACTTCATATCCTCTAGGTTTGCTGTCATCAAAGTGACCGTAACAGGTGTTGATGTGGAAAAATTGGATCATATGCTGTTGGTAGAAATGTAACATGGTGCAGCCTAGCCTCTCTGGAAAAGTCTGGCACTTCCTCCAGGAGTTAAACAGTTACCAAGTGCCCTAGCAGTTCTCTTGCTAGGTATATTCCCAAAAGAACTGAAAACACATGCACACAAAACTCCTCTATGAATGTTTAGGCGGCATTATTCACAATAGCCAAAAGTAGAAACAACCCAGCCTCAACCAACTGATGAATGGATACACCAAACACAACCCACCCACAGGACAGAATATCATTCAGCCGTAAAAAGAAATCAAGTATGGACTTACTACAACACGGATGAACCCCGAAAACATGAAGCCAAGTGAAAAAAACATCATCCCCAAAGCCCACCTACTGGATGACTATCTGCAGAGACACAAAGTAGGTTAGTGGTTGCCTCAGACTGGGGGGTGGGGGAGGCACTACTAAAGGGTGCAGGGTTTCTTTTGGAGGGGTAATGGTTGCTTGACTCTGAATATACTGAACACCCTTAACACTTCAAAAGGGCAAGTTTTACAGAATATGACTTCTGTCTCAATAGAGCTGTTATTTTAAAAAAGATAAAAAATGAGCCACATGATTTAAACATGATTGAAGTGGCAATTCTGTCTCTTAGCAGCTCCAAGTTGATCTTTATCACCTTGACTTCAGTTTTTAGAGAATGGAGAAAGGGGAGGAGTGGTCAAGAAAAATGTGCCTCCATTTCTCCAACTTTGGGGACATTCTATGACTTAGGATGTAGAACTCAGCTCCACGAACAGGATTCTGTGATCCAAGCAAAAGGCAGGTGTTGAGGCCTGAGCAGTGCGCACTGTGTGCCTGCTGCAGCTGAGGCCCTGATCGAGTGCTGAAGACAAGGCAGTGGGGCAGACAGAGCAGGTCTGGAGCCCCGTTCCGAGGAGGGAAGCAGATCAGCACCTGGTGGTAAGTGGTAGAGGCCAGAGAGAACACAGAGGGGATGGCAAGTTGGGGAGAGGGGGGACTGCCACTTTATACATGTGATCAAAGAAGGCACAAGAGGGACATCTCATCACAGACCTTAAGAAACAAGGGGTGGGCTGGGGACTGGGCAAAATTGGTGAAGGGGATCACAGGTACAAGCTTCCAGTTAGAAGACAGGTCCTGGAGATGTAAGGCATAGCATGGGAACTATAATTTATAATACTGTATGGTATGTTTGTAAGGCCTGGATGTCACATTGTGTTAATCATTTCATATACACATATCAAATCATGTGCATGTGCATGATTTAAAATCATGTGCATGATACAAAACATGCATGTTTTATATCAATTAGATCCCAATTTAAAAGGGGGAAGGGAGTGGGGCATTGGGTGGCTCAGTCGGTTAAGCAGCCAACTCTTGATTTCAGCTCAGGTTTTGATCTCATGGTTCATGGGTTCAAGCCCCATGTCAGGCTCTGTGGTCATAGTGTGGAGCCTGCTTTGGATCCTCTGTCTCCCTCTCTGCTCCTCCCCCACTCATGCTCACTCACTCTCTCTCACAAACATCAAAAAATAGTTTTAAATAAAAAAGGGGAGGGGCAAACATGCTTATAAGGCAAACAGCAATGCAAAGGCCCTGAGGCAGGACTACTTAGGGATCCAGGAACAGCAGCTGTGGGCAGGGGATAAGGGAGAGAGACAGGGGATGGAACTAAGGAGGGGGCTGCAGTGAGACAGTGTTTGACCTGGAAGGCCACACAAGGACTTTGTTTATTTTTGAGAGACTGAGACAGAGTGCAAGTGGGGGAGGAGCAGAGAGAGAGAGAGAGAAATAGAGAGGGAAGGAGACACAGAATCCAAAGCAGGCTCCAGGCTCTGAGCTGTCAGCACAGAGCCCGATGTGGGTCTGGAACCCACGAACTGCAAGATCATGACCTGAGCTAAAATCGGATGTTTAACCGACTGAACCACCCAGGTGCCTCAGGACTTTGGTTTTGCTCTGATGGGGAAGTGAACCACTGGAGGGTCCTGAGCAGACTGTGATCTGACTTAACAATTTGAAGCCCTCACCCTGGCTGCTCTGTAGAAACGACTGTAGGGAGAGAAGCAGGAAGCTACCGAAGTAATCCAGGTGAGAGTAGCTTGGACCATGTGGTGGAATTTAAAAGCAATCAAAATTTAGACTTGTGGATTTTCTAACATTGCACTATGGATAATTTAAAATGTACACAAAACAGCATATTGGACCCCCAAGACCTATCACACAGCTTCAAACATTTCTAGTATTCAGCTATTTTTATTTTATCTGGTTCTCCCCACTTCTGGGGGTGGGAGACTGAAGTATTTTAAAGTGATCTCAAACCATCAAGTGTCACATTCATAAATATCTATGTATCTCTAACATGTTAAAGACTTTTATTTTTTATTTTTTTTTAGTTTTTAACGTTTTATTTATTTTTGAGACAGGGAGAGACAGAGCATGAACAGGGGAGGGTCAGAGCGAGAGAGACACAGAATCTGAAACAGGTTCCAGGCTCTGAGCTGTCAGCACAGAGCCCAACATGGGGCTCGAACTCACAGACTGCGAGATCATGACCTGAGCCGAAGTCGGCTGCTTAACCCACTGAGCCACCCAGGCGCCCCTCTAACATGTTAAAGACTTTTAAAAAAGGATCCACAATGCTAATATCCCACACAACAAAACCAACCATTCCTCCTTATTAGCATCCGTACTCAGTTCAGTTTTCACTCATTGCCTCAAAAACACCTGCTGACAACGCATGTGTTTGAATTAAGGTCCAAACAACATCCAGACGTTGTACTTTGTTGATCTGTCTCACAACATTCCCTCCATCCTGTCACCCTTCTTAGGAATCTGGATGTCTTAGATGCTTGGATAGGAAGAAAGAATGAGAAGAGTCCAGGATGGGTCCGTGGTTGTGGCCTCAGAACGGAAGCAGCTCTGGGGTGGATGAATGGTTCAGTTCTGGACATGGTTAAGTTTGAGATATCCAAATGGGGCCACTCCATAGGCAGCTGGTATATAGAGTCTAGTTTTGAGTCACGGCTGGAGAAGATGTGGTCACCTGGGCAGAGTGTGGAAAGCCATGCATCCGGATAAGCCACTGAGGGAAGGGCACACTGCTGCCTAGGCTGCAGCTGGAAGCAGAGCCTCCCTCCCCGAGCTTTGGTCATTTTTCAGTCTTTTAATCATAGCAGCACTTCCATTTTTAAAGTCCCGTTTGGACCCATTTTCCCAAAACCACGTGCACATTCTTGGATGTTGTTTTGTACAGGTCCACACACAAAGTGGAACGCCGTTTCTGGTGGCCGGTGCAGAGTCCTGCCCCTAGGAGGATAGGGCAGGAAGAAAGGCCGGGGGTAGGGGCATCGTGGTGCAAACTAGATGTAGCTTTTTGCCACTTTGCTGATGCCCAAAACTTCAAAAGCAACTGCCCGTTAACTTCAAAACCTTGGCAACGATTCTTTTAAAATGTTATTGTTTAAAAATCTAGCTAAGGGTTCATTATGCAAGTGTTTATGCTTATTTTCAACTAGTTTAAAGTCCTTATAAAAGCAGTTATTTACAAGTCCTGGTTATAGTCCACAGAAATAGTGCCTTTATTTCTGAGTTACCCACCAAACTCCCCTGCCACAGTTTCCCCCATCTCTGCCCCTCAGTTGCTATAATCAGGCTCTTTGGGGACCTCCAGGGCCACAGCAGCTGTACAAAAACTTGAGTATGACCTAACAGACACATAAAGAGCCAGGCAGGGTCAAGAGTCAAGCTAGCAAACACTGGGGACAAACTATAAGAGAAAGCGGGAACTCTCCATCTGCTTCAGTAAGTGTGAGTTGTCCTGTAAGTGGCCCTCAGATCAGGACAGGCCTGGTAATGCCACTGGCTTTGGGCTCCTCTGTGCCAAAAGCCACACAAGGGTCCCCCATGTCTAGGAGTGTGGCTACAGATACCACAGGCAAAAGTTGTGCTAGAGGCTACAAACGAGGAACCAGCAGCCCCGGCCAGCCTGAAGGCAGGCTTTGTTTGGCTCCTTTCACAAATACCTGCGGTTTTTTGTTGCTGTTGTTGCTAAAGTGTGAGCAGGGGAGAGAGAATCTTAAGCAGGCTCCATATAGCATGGAACCCAAGGTGGGGCTCAATCCCATGACCCTGGGAGCATGACCTGAGCCAAAATCAAGAGTCGGAATCTTGTTTTTTTAAGTTTGAATTTTAAATTAGAAGAGTTCACATGGGGGCACCTGGGTGGCTCAGCTGGTCAGGCATCTGACTCTTGGTCTCGGCTCAGGTCATGATCTCACGATTTAGGAGATCGAGCCCTGCATCAGGCTCTGTGCTCTCACACAGAGCCTGCTTGGGATTCCCTCTCTGCCCCTCCCCCGCTCATTCTCGCTCTCTCAAAATAAACCTGGAGAAAAAAAAAAACCAGTTGACATAAAACAGCTGGATTTCTGGCTTCTCTTGGGGACCCCCCCCCCCAGAAAATTTGGCAAAACTTAGCCTGGATCCCAAGGTAAAATGGGCTTCGGGTGAATAGCATCTCCTGCCCCTGTCCAGTCTGCCACATCCTCAGAGTTTCCTATTGTTCCCAACACTAAAGCCAAGTCTGGTGCCACCTGCCATCCACTGTTTTCTTCATAATGGAAGGAAGGACAACATGAAACAGGTCTTACACCTGTGAGTTTATCAAAAAATGGGAAAGCGAAGAAATGCTGATGGCCTATATGATTAAACAAAAATGGAAGAGAATATTTCTTTTGGAGACAATTTTCAAGGACTCACAAAATCTTTTCTATTATAGCGCTCTCCAGGTTCCTTTATTTTGAATAGAGATCGGTTTGGGGAAGAAATCTCTCAGCCAAAAATGACCTTGATTACTGGAAGTTCTAGGTATTTAACAGAAGTTATCTGATACAATCAGTTTTGGGGAAAAAAGGCAACGTGACTTAACAATGATTTAATAATTATTGCTGGAGGTATGACCTCATAACAAGGGTTAGTTACCAAAAAGCTTTAAAGAAAGGACCACTTTAAAAAGCAATTTAGGGGGCGCCTGGGTGGCGCAGTCGGTTAAGTGTCCGACTTCAGCCAGGTCACGATCTCGCGGTCCGTGAGTTCGAGCCCTGCGTTGGGCTCTGGGCTGATGGCTCAGAGCCTGGAGCCTGTTTCCGATTCTGTGTCTCCCTCTCTCTCTGCCCCTCGCCCATTCATGCTCTGTCTCTCTCTGTCCCAAAAATGAATAAACGTTGAAAAAAAATATTAATAAAAAAAAAAAGCAATTTAGTAAGTAGTTACACTGTGATCATATAAGATATAAGGCTCATGGTTTCGGATAAATTTTCTAAAATCATACTACATGATTCACAAAGTTCAGGATCATCGACATTTTTTGGGAACGTACATTGTAAAAAACTGGTGTATAATGCAGAAACAAAGTGATGATGAAACCAGTGTCAAAGACCCAATATTTTTATTAAGAAAAATAATAAAACTGTTTCAGAAAATGTGAAAATGAAAAAGGACAGGATTTTCCAAGTAAACATATTTTGTAAAATTCTAAATATGTACCTAACCAAAATAGTAACTAATTATAGGTCTGCTATTCGATCTTTATTCTCTAAAGCTTTCATATCTAGTTGGCCCCAAAATGGCTTTGAGGACCTTTTCATTGGTGCCATCCTATTTTCCAGGACATAGAACATTCCTGAGTTAATAAGCAAACAAAACACGTCAGTGTCAGGAGGCCATAGTGGCGCTGCCTGTCTCTTCCCACTGATACTTGCATTTATGCCTGGCCCCTGGGGGGTCATCTAAGCCTGTGACCCTTAGACACACCTCACCCAGTCGTGAACTCCCCCACTCACCTTCTCTCATCTTTTGATCTAATTCATCCAGTGTCGGCTCGATCAACTCCCAACCATCTGGGGGAGCTTTCCGGCTTCTTTTGACTTTAGGCATGTTTCCCACAAGATAATTTGCAAAGATCTGGGGGAGGAAAATTAAATGGATTGGTTTCTGAACCTGAGATACCCAAAGGCCTTCACTAGCCACCATTTTGGTGCACATTCACTTCCCTTACTCTGTTTCTTCATCTGTAAAATGGGGATAATATAATCTACCTATAGGACCATTGTGAAGATTTAACTGTAGTTATATGCAACATGCCTACATTAAATGTGTTTAATAGACTTTTTGGTGTTATCATTAACATCACCTATGAGCCTGGCCCTGTACTGGATATTGGGAACACAGAACAAAGAGTAAGACACAATTTCTATAGTTGAGAAGGTGACATTCTAGCAAGGAGATAGAAAGTGACAAGGCAATTACAACATAGTGTGGGAAGGACTATGGTTGGGAGAGACAAGGGAATGAGCGTTTAAAAGGGAAAAAGATGCTGTCAAGTCAAAGTACCTCAGGGTCTGCTTCCCAAGAGTGTAACAGAAAGATCTCTGATCTCTTCAGTTACAAACTCAAGTTCTTGTCCAGCTCTACCAATTACTGTAACTTTGGGGGAGGTCACATTCCCTTTCTGGTTTTCAGTCTTATCTGTAAAATGAGAGCAGTGAATTAGCTTGATTGCCAAGGAGTTTTTGTTCATTTGTTTGTTTTTTAAGAGAGAGAGCACACAAACAGGGCAGAGAGGGAGAAAGAATCTTAAGTAGGAGCGCAGCACGGAGCCCAACACAGGCTCCATCCCATGACCCTGGGATCATGGCCTGAGCCATATACTCTACCAGCTGAGCCATCCAGGCACCCCCAAAGAATCTTCAAATCCAACAAAGTATTACATAAAGGCAAGTTATATAAAGTCCACACAATTAGCCAGTCCAAATCTAAACAACCACATTTTTCAAGCCACAAGGCATTTCCAGGTGGCAAAGCAAATTCAAGTTAATTACCTCCTACTGTGCAGCATAGCAAACTCCTATCCCCCAAACTCATCGGTCCCTCCCTTCTGTGGGGTGCCTGACAGTTTACAATGTCCACTCCCCCCAGCCTCCTTTCCTTAATCCTCCACTAACAACCTTACGGATGAGAAATGAAACTTCTGCAGGTAAAGTCAGAGTCACACAGATGAAAACTGGCAAAGTATGACTCGGATGGCGGGGGGGGGGGGGGCCTCCTGACTCCCAAATCAGTGGTCTTTGGACGTATCTTCCCTGCTCTGAAGCTAGAGATGGTCAGAATCTGGACCCTGCCCAAGCGCGCCCGGCTGGAAGAACAAAGATACGGGACACCAATTTGCTATGACCCAGGGAAATTCGAGAGCCCTGGCTCATCTGGAGGTCAGAGGACAAGCCACAATAGAAAACTGGTAGGAAGCAACTAGATCAAGGGGTGTCGGGTGGTGTAAGAGGTGGTAGCGCTCGTAAGAAGAGCGTGGAAAGGCATTCGGAGCTAGGGAGGAAAAACATTACAGTCGCGACTGTACAAAAGGCTCACTGAGAGGACATCTGGGCCGAGCTTACAAGAACAAACAGCATTTAGACATAAAACATTTTCGGGAGAGAAAACAGTGGGAGGAGTGGGAACCTAGAAGCAAGAGAACCCCTAAACCCATTCCCTGGGCAGAACGAACCAGGCGCCGACTCTTCTCGGGAACTCACTCTGACCTCCCGCTCCAGAAGCCCGCACCCGTCCCAAGCCAACCGCTCCCACCGCCTCTGGGCCAGTGCAGACCTCCGATTCCTGGACTTAGCGGTCACCAAGGTACTAGAGAACACAGGAAAAGCACTCACCTGAACCACCGTCGCCGTCAGCCGCCTCTTTATCGACGGCTTCCGCTTCCCAGGCAATCTCTCCAGGATGAGGTCCTCGCGGATCCCCTCCCTTTCTCGCGCTGAGATTGCGTCATTTTAGGTGTCTGCAGCTCCGCCTGTATAAATTCCAGCCCGCTGTTGCCTTTTGCCGTCACTTCCCGGGGGGAGACCGGCAGGCTCACGCGTCTCCCCGGGGGCTGAGGGACTGGGGGCGCTGTTGCCTGGGCAGCGCGCGGGCGAGCCTGGACTCAGGCGGCTCGCGGGACAGTCTTCGTGCTCCGGCCTCCTTGAAGTCCCCGGTCCTCGAGGAGGCGGCGGCGGCGGCGGCGCGCGGAGGGTACTGGGCCGGGCGGAAGAAGTTGAGCCCGAGATATTTCCGGTTCCGGTGTCAGTTCGAGGCGCCGCCGCCGCTGCCGCAGCCGCCGGATCCGCGATGCCTAAAGGAGGTGAGGGCCAAGCGCGCGTGGCCTGCGGGCCTCGAGGGGCTGCCCGAGTCCGGCTCCCGCTGTTCATTCTGCCCGCGGGTGTCTCGGAGAGCGGCGCCGAGGGAGGACGTCCGCGCCGGCTGAGGGCCAGGCCTGGGCCTCGGCGCCCAATTGTCCCGATGGAGAAACTGAGGACCAGAGTGGCTACGAGCCACTCCTTCGGGGGTCTGAGGAGACCCAAGGCTCCGGCTCCTCGCCGACGCCGAAGGCCTGATCTGGGGCGCGCTTCTCTTGGCCTGAGGGACCTGGAGTTTATTCCCTCTTCCAGGCTCGCGGGGACTGAGTCACCGCGTCCCGCGCCTGTGCCGAGCCCGTCTGCCTTGCGCGTAAAACGTGGGGCCTCTCGAGCTCCGGGCGAGCGAGGCCTGCCTAATGAGACCTAACTTGATGCTCTCGAGGCTGGCTGGCTGACTGGCTTTGAATGTCCCTATTCGGCAGCGGCTCTATGTGTGTCTCTGAGCCAGTCGCTTAACCTCCCTGTGTCTCAGTTTTCTCATTTGCAAGGGGCTTTTGATTGTACCTACCTCATAGTAGTGATGTGAAGCTTACACCACCAGGTGATCCACGTGGAGTGCGCAGCACAGCTCCAGGCAGTCAAGCGCTCGCTAAGCATTATTTATACGGTTTCGTCAATTTCTTGGCCAAGAGGATAGAAGATGCGTGGCTTCCCAGTGCATCGTAGACAGTCCTTTCTCTTTCCCCTAAGAGTCCGTAGTTCTTGATTTCAAGTCTAGCTGTGTCACTGCCCAACTCTGTGGCCTGAAACAAATTATTTAATTCCTGCCCATTTTTGTCATCTGGAACACCTGGCTGATAACCCTTAGCTTGGAGAGCTGGAGATAGAGGTCATAAAATAATGGAGCACTCAAAGTGCCTGGCTAACTTCTGGCCCAGAACAGATGTTCGGTTAATAGTGGTAGCTCAAGTGTCATGTTGGTTAAGATGCTTTAGCCCACAGGAAATCTACTTGGAGCTTTTTCAAACCTAAATGACTTCCTGACTCTCTACTTGCAGAGATATTGGGGCTTACAGAATCGAATCCATTTAAACCTACCTCTCTGTTGATTTAGCCTGGTAGGAAGAGCCAGGTGTCTTCCATTTTCCACAGCCTCCTGTTGTGCAAAATGAGGGTGCCATCTGAACCCTTCTGGTTCCAGAATTCTGGTCCTAAGTGTCCTACTTCATAGATAGTTTGAGTCAAAGTTGGAGGTTACAGAATCCTAAATATGAATTCTTGGTTAAATGACTTGGCCTTTGGCTTGTGAAAAGCTTTATGAGCAGATAAGATTTACCTATTTTGCTTGGGTTTATTTGCTTGAAAAGCAAAAGAAAACAATATTTTTTTTTAAGTATAAAATTATCCAAGAGAAAAGAATGAACTCTTGTTTCCATTAGTAACTGTAAAGCATTTTCAAAGGCATGCTGGTAAAAGTTATTGTAGCCTGAACTAAGGTCCATATCCCCTAGCCAAGTGTGCGGAATGACAGCGTGTAGTAGCCAGTTTTGAGTTGTTATTACTGCCTGGAATATTGAGAGGCCTGGAAAGCTTGTTGGGTTTTTTTTTTTTTAACTGGCAAGCTTGATCTCTCACAATAGGACTTGGATGAGCGTAGACTGAGACCCCCCCCCCCCCCCCCCGGGAACCCAGGTAGTCATTAAAAATGGGTGGTGTGATCTGTAGCAGCCCAATTATGGCTTTGCAGCTGCTGTCTAGGAAATAAGAGGAGGTTGGTATCTCTGCTACTGTCTCTTGAGTCCAGAGAAGCTGTGGCTGTCTAATTACAGATTCTCTGCACTCAGACTCACTAGAAATCAGCTGGGCCGAAGCTTCCAGAAGAGGTGGGGATGGATTGAGGCCACAACCACCCCAGCGTCTTCCAGGACCAGCAGGGCAGGGGTCAGTCTATTGTCCTAGCTCAAGAGGCTCAGACTGATACTCTTAGATGAACTTTAATTGCTAATCACACTTTTAACTGTTAGAAGGGAGTCAGCTTTATTTTCAACTTTAACTTTGCCAGCTATGTTTCTTATTCCGCATGCAAGAAGGTTTCCAATAGGTTTAGGGTTTTTTCCTTATAGTATAATGCTCAGGTGAACAAAAAGTGTTTCATTACATCCCCTGACCTTTTTTTTTTTTTTTTTAATGTTTATTTATTTTGAAATAGCACAATAGGGGAAGGGACAGAGGGAAAGAGAGAATCCCAGGCAGGCTCTGCCATGTCAGCACAGAGCCCAATGTGGGGCTTGAGCCCACAATCCATGAGATCACGACCTGAGCCGAAACCGAGTCGGACGCTTAACCGACTGAGCCACCCAGGTGTCCCATATTCCCTGACTTTTATAGGGAATCACTAATGTGGTCAGTGGCTTTGTTTTTTATCTCCTGCCAAAATACCTTATTAGAAAATTAGCAAACATAGCATACGTTTTTGTAGTGCTTAATCCGATCTCAGGCACTGTTCCAACAGTTTTACATGTGTTAACAAATTCATTCCCATGACAATTCCAGGAGGTAGGGACACAGCTGAAGACACTGAGACTGAGAGATCAGGTACCCTCCCAAAGCTAGTAAGTGGTAGAGCTGAGATTTGAGCCTGAGGGTCAGACTCCAGCATTCGTGCTCTTCATCATTCGGTTTCAATCTTTAGTGTCTTGTCTTTAGAATGGGATCAGCCATGATTCTCCACATATGGGCTCAAAGGTGGGGCTAGATTCAGGCCACAACTACCTCAGCATCCTCCAGAACCAGCAGAGCAGGGGTCAGTCCATTGTCCTGGCTCAAGAGGGTCTATGGTTGTGCCAGAACTTTTGCAAGTAAAAAGGACTGTAGTGTTAAATGTTCTTACTGCATTTTGACCTGAGTTTGGATTCTAAGGCACCATGGGACTTAGCCAGTTATTACATGCAGTGTGCCCTCTCCCACATCCTCCTCTCAGGTCTTATCTGTAGGAACCTATGTCTAGCACGTAGTTTGGTGCTGCATCAGGTGGTCGCATGTTGCCTCTTTTGTCCCTTTGGATATGTGAAGGGAGGAGAATAGGTTTGGGTGGTGCTTGGTGAGGGGTAGGGGAGGTCTCTGCAGCCTCTGATGACAGCACCTCAAGCAGGACGCAGCCCTTTGGGGCTCAGGGCAATCAGGGAAGCTGATTACCTCCCACCTCCTAAGCTGCCGATCCTCGTGCAGGGAGAAAGGGAGGCCACAAAGGCCGGGCACGGCAGTACACAAGCCCTGAGGAGATCGACGCGCAGCTCCAGGCTGAGAAGCAGAAGGCCAGGGTGAGTACGTGCCTGTGCCAGCCACTCCAGTGGCCCAGGGCGGTGCCCTGCCTCTTTGTCATCCAGAGAGGCCAGGCAGGGACCACCAATTCCTAGGCAGAAGCCAGCACCTGGGGGGGGGGGGAGGGGGCACGGGCAGCAGGCAGGTGTCCCTGAACAACCAGCGACAGTGAAGAGGAGAGGTATCTTCTGATTGAATCAATTAGAACTTTGTTCTTTTAGCGATGGTCGCCTTAGTGGGTGTCTCTTCTTGGTCCTGTGTCCTGCTTTCTGGGAGCTGTCGCTTTGCCAGGCCCTGCCCATCCATAGCTCAAACTTCCCGCACTCCCCATCTGTCTGCTATAGCCATGCCACACCCAGCACAACATAGTGCCCTACCTCCCCTCACCCCCAGCAGGCAGAGCACCCTTTGTTCCTCCAGACCTTGCTCAGAGTCATCTCCTCTATGATTCTCACTGATGCTCTTCACCCTGCCCCCTCTGGTCCAAGCTTAGCCGTTCCCTTCACTCTGTTCCTGCGGTGTTTTTTCCAGCCTACTGTCAGGAAGTGGAATATTTCTATCCTCATCAATGTCCACATCCCTGACCACACCATTAGATCCTCGCCTGAATAAGGGCCGAAAAGAGCACAGTCAGGCTGGATGGGTGACACCGCTGTGAAGGGCCTGGGAGCCCCTAGAAGGGAGAGGCTGCATTTGAATGGAGGAGGGGGCAGAGGGCTGGATGGAGGAGCTGCCAGCTAAGTGGGACCTTGGAGAGTATGTGGGCAAGTGGTAGGGGGAAGGATGTACTGGCTTTGTTAGGAATGTTTTTGGTGGGGAAGCAAGAAAGGTGGAGGGAAGTGGCATGTTGATCGTTGTCCCGGGAAGTCAGCGCAGCAGGGCATCTGTAGAGGCAGGCTCGAGTGACTGGCCCTCCATTTCCACCGTGGGAGTGGGACACGGGAGGACTTGCCCAGGAAAACAGTACAGTTTGACAGCTGCATGTGGCAGCTGGGGAAGCAGGAGGGGGGCTGAGCGGGACTGAGGTTCCCCGCCCCACAGCCGAGTCCTTCTGACCCTGGGAGATGAACTTCTCACCAGGCTGGAGTGTGGGAATGGCTTCCAGGCTGTGGAGCCAAATATATAGGCTGCCTCTGACCCAGGTCCCCTACCAGGGGCCGGGGTTACAGAGTAGGACCCTTGTCATACTTGGTCCCAGCCTTGTGGGGGTTTAATTCCTCGGGGTCCACAGTCTGGAGGTGGTGGGAGCAGGGTTCACAGTCTAGGGGGTTTGTGCATTTTTGATTTTGCAGGTTGTCCATTTCTGAAACAGGAAGAAGAGGAACAAGGAGAAGAAGGTGGAGATGGGGCTGCGGGGGACCCCAAAAAGGAGAAGAAATCCCTAGACTCAGATGAGAGTGAAGATGAAGAAGATGATTACCAGGTGCTGAGTTTGGTGGAGGCCTGGGACTTGGACTCATTCATTCAACAAACATCTATTAAGTGCTTGTTGGTCACCATTCCCAATGGTGGATGCAGACAGAGTCTTCAATCTTAAGTGGTTATGTTTTAATAGCAAGGTACAGACAATGAGGATGTGAACAAATGTTATGATTTCAAGTAGCAGCAAGTATTATGAGTAAGATGGACTGATCATGGGTACTTGAAGCAGTGTGTGGTGAGGAGGGTGACTTTTAAACTGAGATCTGAAAAACAGGCTGGAGCCCGGTGTGTGAAAAACCAACATGCAGAGCCGTCAGGGTGGCCGGATTGGCAAGTGCAGGGGCTCCGGGGTCGGACAGGACAGCAGGAGGCTGGTGGGCATGTGCCTAGGTGGGTAAGGGGTAGAGTGGCTAGGGATGCGGGAGGAGAGGTTGGCCAGGGCAGCTCCTGAGTGGCAGTTGAAGGGTTTGAGTTTCACCGTTGCGGGTAGTGGGCAGCTGGTGGAGGCCTTGAAGTGGCGGAGAGTGATGACCAGCTTTGCTTTTAAAAGGTGGTTGTGGCTTCTCTGCAAAGAGTAAATTGTAGAGGATGTAAGCAGGGAAATGGCAGCAGGTCACCAGACAAGAGATTGTGGCTGGGCCAATGGGGGAGAGGGGGCAGGTTCACGCTGTGTTTTTGGGTTTGCTGAGGGGTGGGTCCAGGGACTGAGGGAAGGAGGCATGAGGCTATGGCATAAGGATGGTCGGAAGGAGCAGGGTAGGCGAGGGGTGAGTCTCGAGTTCCATTTAGGCACATTCGCTTGTGACGTGAACATACAAGTGGACGTGTTTACAGGTAGCTCAAATGGCTGTTGTTGTCTGGAGCTCTGCGTCAGATTGGCTAGTATTTGGAACCTGTTTCCCTGGTCACTTAAAGAGAAAAGCTGTGGTCAACAGCACCTGAGACTTGGGCCCAGCCTGCTATACTGGGGACTCGTGCTCCTGTTGAACATCTCCCAGGGGAGGTGGAGGTGCAGACTCCCTAAACCCGTAGACTGCGATCCCATGGCTCCTTCTCATGTCACATTTCCCTCCCATGAGCTGAGATGGGTAGGAATTGGAATTGGTCCTGAGAACATCCTTAGTGTGGCCTGCCCTGGGGACCCAGCAGTGGTTGTTGCAGTCAGACGTGAGCTTCCAGAGGCTGAGCCTGAAGTAGGGGCGTAGTGCTCTGTGTTGAGAGCTTGTGAGTTGGGCTTGGGTTCTCAGCTCATCGGTCTGCTTCCTGGTTGGCCTTAGGCAAGTTGTTTAGTCCTGTGCCTCTGTTCTGTCACCTGTGAATCTGAGACAATAACCTCCGGTTGCTGGGACTTGGCATAGGTTGGGCTCCAGTCACGTGCACTTGCTGTCCTTCTACCTCCTGGGCTGGTGAAGACACCCCGAGGTGCTGTTCCCACTGTGAGGCTTGGGCCGAGCATCATGTTGTCCGGGGGTGGAGCAGAAGTTTGTCCCTGCCCAGGGGGGCTGTTGGGAGATGGTGGGCATGGCCCTCAGGGGCTCTGCTGGACGGACTTTTCCAACAGCCAGCTTCTTGTCTTACCTTAGCAAAAGCGCAAAGGCGTGGAAGGGCTCATCGACATTGAGAACCCTAACAGGGTGGCACAGACAACCAAAAAGGTCACACAACTGGACCTGGATGGGCCCAAGGAGCTTTCAAGGAGAGAACGGTAACCTCTGCTACTGGGCCTTGTGACCTGGGCACGTGGGCAGGGGGCTGACCTTCGTGGTGGGGTGGGAGGAGTGGCTGAGGCACCCAGTTCCCCTACCCTTGCCTCCTGGGCCCTGGGGTTCCCAGCAACTGGGTGAGGGCTCTAGCTACAGTATCTGTTTTTTTTGTTTATCTCATTCTTCAAAGGCTCTATAGAAGCTTTTCCAGAAACACCAAACAGAAATAATTTTTCACCAGTAGGAACACAACAGGGAAAATAGAACAACCGTTTTAGACCTGAGCGTCACACTTGAAGTAATGCCCAAGGAAATGGAGGGTTATGGTACAGTCTCTTCCTCCATAGCACCCCACTCTGGGGACAGTTCCTTACCCAGCCCAGTCTGACCATTCTTGGCCTGCATTCTTTGATGTCATTGCCGTGGGGGTTGGGAGAACCCAGAGGTTCACGGTGCAGAGAGCACAGTACAGAGAGGTCTGCTGGCTGCCCCAGTGCTCCCTAAGTCCCAGGTGGAAACGGAGCTGCAGACAGCCTTCTCTTTGCGATTATATGAGGGTCTCAATTGAGTGCTGAAGTGCCCTGCACATGGCCATTCCTTGACAGGTAGTGCCTGGACTTTCAGTGGCCATCAGCTGACAGCAGGGACCTTATAAGAGGTTGAAGGCCACTAGGGAAAGCTGTCCTGTTTTGTTTTGTTTTGTTTTGTTTTGTTTTGTTTTTCCCTTCCTGGGCTGCTGAGATTTAAATCCGCCTTCCTGTGCTAACCCCATGACGGCTGAGGGTTTTATGAAAAGGCTCACAAGTTCGGGGTGTGATGAGAGGCTGCTAAGGATTCTACTCCTCCAGTAGCTTCCTTCTCACCAGTAAGAAGAGGATCTTGTTGTTACCCCCACCCTTTGAGGCTGCAGAGTGAAAGCCATGAAGGCTGGCATCCTGCCTGGCCCCGAGCCTTCACCCAGAGGACCTTGCAGAACTTCTGGTAGTCTTGCTCATTGTTCCAGATGCCTCCAGGGAACCCCCCTCCCCACCCCCCAACCCTGGTTTGGATCTCTGCTGCTAGCTCAGAGGCTCCTGACCCTGCACCTGCCTCCCAGGGTAGGATCTGCTGGGCTGACAGGTGTTCCAGTCTCCTCTCTATTGCACATGTCTTACTGAGAGTCTCCTGGGCGAAACGTCTGCTCAGCTGACTTTTGGTGGCTGGCTCTCCTCCCCTCTGGCCAGGCCCCATGCCTTGTTTCTTATCACCCAGCGCGGTGTGCTGTCAGGGCCTCTGGGAGGCCAAGTCCCTTTCCCATGCTCCTGTTAGGGCTTCCCTGTCCCCTCCTCCAATACTTGGCTCGTCCAGGATTCTGGTATAAGTGGGACAATCTAATATCTCAGTGGAAAGTGCACGCTTCACTCCAGAATCTCAGGCCCAGGAGGAGGATCTCAGAGGGAAGACTTAATGAGAGGGAGTGACC
The DNA here is from genome assembly GCF_014898765.1 of Herpailurus yagouaroundi. NCBI lineage: Eukaryota > Metazoa > Chordata > Mammalia > Carnivora > Felidae > Herpailurus > Herpailurus yagouaroundi. The sequence continues at coordinate 6,357,454 of NW_024412447.1, read as the reverse complement.
ATCACCTCTCTACCTAGTGGGTTGGTGACTGACACCTTTGTCCTGTGGGAGTAGAGCTCTTAGGCCCACACCCTCCTTGGTGGGGGCTCACCACTTTGAAGGCAGCCTCTTAAACATCTGAGCTGCTCTAATTGAGAATGTGCCATGTCCTGTGGACCTGAGATTGGGTGGGTGTGGTTCCCATCTGTGGCCACTCCCTTCTCTACCCCTCGTAGAATGTGGTTCCCAGTGTCTTCCTCCTCTTGCTCATCTCTTGATACACAGTCCACTGGTTTTGCTCCCCCTTCTTACCGGGGACACCAGACCCTAGTCAGCATCCCCCCGCCGGCCAATGCAGACATTGTTCACCGTGTGCTGAGTTCACCCCCATCCTGTGTTACGTGTCTGAGGAAGCTGGTACACTGCTTGAACTTCCTCCAGCCCGCTGAGAAGTCCAGGCCTGTCCCTTTGCTTGTTTGTTTGGTGAGTGTCCATCAGGGAGGGGGCACACAGAGCAAGGGCACCCTCCTCCACTTGGGCTCCGGGCCCAAGTACTTGGCTTTTATTCTGGCTCCCACATCTAGCTCGTGGGGAAGATGTCCCTTATGACACCGTTTTATCCAAACAGAGAAGAAATCGAGAAGCAGAAAGCAAAAGAGCGTTACATGAAAATGCATTTAGCTGGGAAGACAGAGCAAGCCAAAGCTGACCTTGCCCGGCTGGCAATCATTCGGAAACAGCGGGAAGAGGCTGCCAGGAAGAAAGAAGAGGAGAGGAAAGGTAAGTCCTGAGCTGCCGGTGTGACTGCCTGATGGTTTCTGGGAAAGCCGCTAAACCCTGCGCTTCAGTGTCCTTGTGAAATGGGATGGGGTTGGGTTGTTGGGTGGAGGGCCAGCCTGTGTGTAAATGCACTTACTTTCTCATCAGTGGAGGTGGGCGTTTCTGCCCGAACCTTCTGGGGTGTTGGGAGGGCTCAGCAGCAGCTGGAAGTCAGATGAGGGTTTGGATCTAAGCAGAGCACTGTCTACAGCATCTGAGGGAAGCCGCAGGGATGTACCTAGGGCAGACCTTCAAGGCTGGAAGGTTCCACTAAATTATCCGGTGCCTTGTGTGGCTGGGAAAGCTACCTCGGAGAACCACCGTCCATCTGAGGGGCTTGAGAGGGTGCGGCAGGGCTGGGCTGGACCAGACTTCACGGTCCAGACCCAGGTGAAATCTGGCCCAACTGTCCCTCTTCCCTCATGCCCTCCCTCCCAATGGGGTCAGAGGTGGAGCCTTTTCCTAGGCCAGGATAGCTGTGGAGAGTTGGTCTGGTTTACAGGAGCATTTGACTCAGGACCTGGTCTCATGTGGGGCCACAAGAGCCCTTAGGGACCAGCATGCTGTCCTGCCTCCTCACCAGATCATGGGGAAACTGAGGCCTAGATCTGGAAATAAGTTGCCCCAGGGTTGTCACCACACTGGAGGTAGCCTGCTGTCCCGGCTCCCTGCTCTTGCTTCACAAAGCCCAGGCAGGGGAGGAACTTCAGGTGTTGCTGCCTGGAGGTTTCGGCCCCCACAAAAGAGGCTGTAATTACGGGGTTCTGCCTCTGGGTGGGGTAAGAAGTTTCTCTTTGCCGGTAGCTTGAGTGTTGGGGGCCCTGTGTCAGGGGCAGCCACCCAAAATTGGCAAGAATGTCTGGACAGTGGCTCCTGCGGGAATCCTTTCTGGTCTGTTCCCCCTCTGCCAGCTGAGTCTGTTGCCCAGAATGTGTTCTGAGGTCCCTCGGCCCTCCAGGGCAGTGCTTCTGGGGTGCGCGGGGGTGTGCGCAGGGAGGGGGTCTCGTGTTAACACCAACCCTTCCCTTCCTGCCCTCAGCAAAAGACGACGCGACCTTGTCGGGAAAGCGAGTGCAGTCGCTGTCCCTGAATAAGTAGCACGGCCTGTGGGAGGAGGCACCGGGGACCTGGGCCGCTCTGCCAGGACCTCTGCCGCGTCTCGCCCGCCCTGCCCTGGCGCCGCTGCAGCAGCCCCTCACGGCAAGGAGCCCCCACCCTGGCCTGGGGCCTCCTTTTCATCTTGGCACAGAAATCGTTTGGGGGGGGGGATGGTGGGAGGGTGCTGGGGGAAGGGGCAGCTGCCATCTTTGAGACAGAAAGATGCGGGACAGCATTTCATATGTAACCATTGGAATGTCTTTGCTGTTTTTAGAATTCAGAACTCTTGTTGGGGGAGCCTGGGAGGTGGGGTAAGAAGAGCTTCCGTTTATCCCGTAGATTGCACAGTAGGGGCTGGTTGTGCAGAGGGGCAGCTGCTGCTGAGTTTGCAATAACCAGCCCCAGTCTGTGTTGCCTGGGTGCTCGCTCAGAGGGGCTGTCGTCCAGGAGCCCGTGTCCCTGGATCCCTGAGGGTCATGGCTTGTCCCCAGCCAGTCCCCTTCGCCCTTCCCCGCCCCATTCCCACCCTTCTGGCCAGAGCCAGGGCCCATTCTTAACCTTGCCCATTGATCATTTCAAGAAACCTCTGTTTACTGTGCAGCACCCAGGCAGAACATGCTCCACAAGTCCAACTTGTATATTTGGCAGATTAAACTTGACATTATCGTAACGTTTGTTCTGTGATCCATTTTTGGGCCCCCGTGCTTGGGCCCTTTTCACCCAACAGGGCATGGTGTTGCTGTCAGGCCAGTCTGCCCTGCACGGTTCAGGCAGCATCCAGCAGTGTGTGGGGACTTGTCCCTGGGCCTCCGAGCTAGGAGAGACCTCAGGACAGAGCCAGCTCCTCCCCTCCCTTTACCTGACCATGGCGGACCTTAAGTTGGAGTGGCCAGGGTGCCGTCTGCTGCCCTCAGCAGGCCGACAGCAGCTCTGCGCCTCCCTGCCCTGCCCTCCAGGTGCCCCTGCTGGTAACAGTCTCAGGATTTGAGTGCTGGAAGGAAGTGTCCCAGTACCCACGTGACTGCCAGGCATCACCTCATCCCGTCTTTACCTCCCTGGGTGGTGGAGATGGCAGCAGGGAAACAGACTTCGTGGTCACGTGAGCTGCCTGCAGAATTGGCCACTGTGCCTGTCCCTTCTCCTGCACCCCTTCATGAGGGGCGCTCTGCCTTGTGAACAGCAGTGTCCTTTGTGTACGATCCTGAGAGGTCAGTAACTTGTGCCAAGCAGGGGTTTGGTCTCAGGTCAGAAAGAGGGATTTAGTGGGCAGAGATGGAATCAGGCCCCTGACTTCCAGGGACTCCTGCCATGCCCCCCTGGGCTTGACCGTGCTAGAGGTCAACAGACCCAGGAGCCCCCGGCAGGGACACCACGGCCGCCAGTGTCTACAGCTCACCCTGGCCTGCAGAAAATCCCTCTGCCCCTGGGACCTGCGAGAACACCTCCCCCTCCCCTGGAGGTCCTGCCGTAGCTCAGGTTCGGTCTGTCCCACACAAATGAGGTTTTCTGACAAGATGGAGGAAGGTACAAGGTGGTGGCTGTTTGGCAAGGTGCACAGATAGTGCATGGTCATTGCCTCCAAGGGCCACCAGCCAGCAGAACTGGAGCCACGTGGGGTGGTAAGGAAGTATCTTCTAACGTGCTGGAAGCTGATTTGCAGGAATGGCCGGCATGAAGAGGCCGTGCTTGGCCAGCAAGGCTCCCGGTGTGCCCAGGACTGTTGTCTTGTTGGACCTGGTGTGAGACTGGAGGCGAGGACTTCCCTGGTGGCTGCAGGCCCATGAGAGGTTGTATAGATCTCAGCTGCACGCCTGGGTGACATGCTGGCAAGAGTTCTGGCTTGAGGCATTTCCTTCCTGGTTCAGCTAGAGATCCGGACACACATCAAGTACATTTCAGCAGACGCCCCTCAAGGCTTGGAAGTCAGACCTGAGCTTGGATCCTGGCTCTGCTGCCTCCTGCCCATGAGACTTTGAAGAGGTAACTTCTTTCTCTGGCATTCAGTATGCTCTTAAAATGGGAATAACAAAGCCTTCCAATGTGGGGACACAGTGACTCTTGGGTGTTAGGATTCTCCCAGTTGTGTCCTCCACCACTCACCCAGGTCACCCCAGCTGCTCCCTGTCCCTCCTCCCCTGCATCCTCTTGGTCCCCAGGGCCTGTGCTGTTCCTACATCATCTCACACCCACAGAACAGCAGCAACCTCAGATCTCTGCCCAGTTCTAGTGGCCTGATTCCCCAGGATGCGAGGGGCCTCCAGAAGCTGGTCTCTGGGGACCTTCCCAGCCTTACCCACCCATCTCATCCCTGTCCTGCGCCCTGTCAGTCCTCTGACTCCTAGATGGGTCAAACCCTTGCCCCCAGCCCTTGCATGTTATTACTTGCCTGGAAACTTCCCTCAGCCCCAACCCCTCCTTTTCTTTCTCTGCCACCTTCTCCCCCTACCAAAAACACTGGGTTGTCATCATCTACCTCCCCCACCAGACTATAAGCTTCTTGTCTCCTTCACTGTCCTCAGCATCCAGTAGGACATGGCACAGAGCACAGAAGGCCCAGCAAGCCCGGCCAGTGGTCCTGGTGTCCACTGGTGATGTGCACATCACAGAACAGGGTCCAGATCCCCTCCTTCCCTGATGGGACTTCCCACCTGCCACAGGAGCCTTGACCACCCTTTGAGGAGCCAGTCCTACCCTACAGTGTCATAATGCCTTTTCTTTCTTGGTAGAAGCAAATGACTGAGCTTATCAGGGTTTTGGGAGAAAGAGCACTTGAGCAGGGGTGGGGCAGAGAGCGAGGGAAAGAAAGAATCGCTAGCACGCTCTACGCTGTCAGAAATGAAGAGTCTGACGCTTAACTGACCGAGCCACCCAGGCACCCCGAGCCTGTCAGCTTTAAGCCAAGACTTGTCTGTAATGAGGGCAGACGGTTGACACTGTGAAGCCTCTGCTTGAGGCCTTGGTGGCCGAACAAGAGCCTGTTTGCCGTTCATCTTTCTCTAAGAGTAAGGGGGGGCCTGTTCCTCGGGGTCTCGGAACAACACTGATACCCTGGGGCCATGTTTCCAGCCCCAAGCTGAGCTGTAGAAAAAGGTATGTGAATATCTCCCTGGCCTTCCGGGGCCTGACAACAGTTGAGTCAGGCCCAGAAGCTCACTTTGCAGAGGGCTGGTACTGGCTGGGTGGACCTTGGCACTGCATTTCATAGAGAATAAGAGGAGTTGTGTGGCCCGTCTCATTGTGATTTAAAAAAGGATCTGTGGGCCTCTTGCGACGGAGGAGGCTCTCCTGAGGGACGGGCCTAGAACAGTTTGAGAGAAGGCATCTTGAGGTACCATTTTTATGCAAATGTAAGGGGGAGTTCACAGTTCTGATCTGTTGATGTAAATCATGTTACCCAACTAGACTAAGAAAAAACCGTGAATAGGACACTAAGAAGCACACGTTAAATAGGCGCTCTGAGTGAAACAGGAATGGGGGAAAAACTGTCTCAGGAAATGATGTGCGTATGTCAGAAATCAACTGCCAGCATCGAGTAGAGAAATACTTTCCCATTAAAGCCCAGAACCAGCTAAAATGTGCAACCGCTGGTCTGGGAATCAGGCTACTGAATGACGGGACGGACACCTGCTTCTGGCAGCCCCCTGGCTGGACTGCAGGGAAAGGAACCATTTAGGGGAAGGCCCTTGGGTTTAAAGATCAATTTTGCTGACAAGGAAAAATAAGCTACCTGAGCCCTTGTGAAAATGAACTTCTCCCAGACACAGAGACCAGGTCTGTGATTGCTTTTTTATTCCCTCCATGTTTTTGAAGCAGTTCATGACCAGCACTGTGCTTTGGGAACATTTGTTTTTCACAATAAATGAAAGCATTTCTTTAAGAAAAAGGCACATGTTCCTTCAATAGGTAAGAAAAGCTTCCCACCCCGCCCCTCCCCTCTGGATGGAGCAGTCCCCACGGGGACCCAAACTGGTACCCTAGAAACGTTCAGCAAAGCAACCCTTAGCCTCCCTGACCCCCTCCCCCCAGCAGTTGAGATGAGGGCAACATATTTCTCACAGGTCATTTGATCTTGAGGTCCTTCAAGGCTGATTCCAAACTCTGGAAGGAGACAAGCAGGACAGGCTAGTTCTCAGTGGTCCTGCCACACCCCACCTGTAGGGACCTTACCCTCCCCTGTCCCAGCCCTAAAGGGAGGTGCCGGAGAGGGTGTCCCTCATCACCCTTCGTCCCAAAGGAGTGCCCTTTTGTAAGAATGAAGGGGGCTCTCCAGGGGGGAGGGGGAGGAAGGGGCACGGTGGGACAGGCCTCACCTTCACGTCCCAGATGCTCATGCCGCCATCCATGCCCGTGGTGCAGAACTGGGAGCACTTAGCCTTTCCTCCGGTGAGCACCGAGATCTGGCTGTAAAGAAGACGAGGGCTTGATGGGTCCCAGCCTGTGGCCACACTGGACTCCAGCCTGCCTGCCCTCCAGGAGCTCCCACCCTTCTGGGGCAGCGGCTTGCAGAGAGCCCCGGGGGTGGGCTGTGAGGGGTCACAGAGAACGGGGTTCGTGAGTCTGCTTTGAGGAGGAGCAGGCGTGTTCATAGAGCCGAGGGAAGCCTAGGCGAGTGGAACGGGACGTGCAAAGGCCTGGGCAGGGCCTGCGTCACACGTGTGTGGGGAGTGTGCAGCGTGGCAGGACTGTAACTGGACGGGGAAAAACCAAAACGCAGGGCTGGGAAGATATGCAGGGCTAGTTCTGACAAGCCCTGAAAGGGGACATGAGTTTAGTCTGAAAAGGACACCGGACCTGGTGGCTACTGGAGGTTTAAGCGGCCACACTTCTCCCTGGTTTGCTGTGGAGTGGACACCTGTGGCTGGCAGGATTTGGGAGCTGTGGACCGTCTCTCGCTCCCCTCATTCCTCAAGGAGGCACAGCCTCGGGGCTGGTCACACTCTGGCCATCCCAGAGCTTCCACAACGGTCCCCACACAGCCACGTTCTAAAAGCGAGGGGGCACGCTGACTGCTGTGTCCCCACCTGATGCTAGTTTTGCGCAACCGACAGGTCGCCCTGCTCCCTAAATCAGGGCCCTCACCTTGACCCTGCTGGGAGGAGAGTCCAGGTCGGCCCCATCCTCACCTCACACTGTTCTTGTGCAGCGAGTCCAGGCCCGAGCCTGCGGCCGCACCGCCCTCCGAGCTCGCCTTCTTGTCCAGGTTCTGGAAGCGCTCCCGGGCCGTCAAGCCACGCTGCGAGCTTTGCTTGGGCACATCCAGCCGCCCACCGAAGCTTAGCGTCCCCGTGGCGCTGTCGTAGGTAAACAGCACCGGGAAACAGTCGTGGCCCTGCAACAGTCGTGAGGGTGCCATTGGAGCGCTGGCTGAGGGCTGGCACGGCGCCCCCAATCTGAGCACGGGGATCCAAGGCCGGAGGCAAGACACGACACCGACAGGGGCTGGGCGGAGGGGGCCTCTGGTGGAGCCAGCGGGAAGCCAGTGCCAGCTCAGACACACAGCCGGCTGGACGGACCCCAGGTATAGAACAGGGACGGACGGTGGGGGCAAGCATCTAGGGGTGGCCCCTCCCCCAACAAGGCCAGTGGGCAGTTGAGAAAGCTTGTCTGGGACGCCCCTGGAAACTTAGGGACTTTCTGCCCGAGCAGTCACACCCACTCTGGGAGACACCCCACAGCTGGGCGCTTCTGTCAGGCAAAGCAGGCCCAATCCCCCTCCCCGCCCGGGACCGGAGTATATTTGCTGAGGGCTGAAAGGGGACTTGACGGATAGGTGGACAGAAGGAAGGAGGGAGGGCAGTGCGCTTCTGGGTGTGTGGCTGGACCATGTGGCCGCCACTGAGTTAGGTGTGACCCTGTAATTTCCACTGGCCCGTGAGATGTAAGCAGAAACCTCAGGGTCCAGGGCGTGATTCTCCACTTCCTTATTCTTCCTCCAAGGTGGGGGGGGGGGGGGGGGGGGAGTGTTTTGGAGACAAAGCGTCCACCTGCACAGAGCAGGGCCCCTCACAACGCCCACACTGTGTTACGTCATAGCAACTGGGGTGCTGTTACTGCGGTGTAACCGACCCATTCTGACCAGATTGACGGCTGGCTGGAGCTGGGTGGGAGTGAGGAAGGAGGGAAAGAAGGTCGGGGGTGGGGGGTGGGGGGTGGGCAGTGGAGGGCTGCCTGGCCATCTCTGGGAGACCTTTTCTAACTAGCACCGTTCCCCTCCCTGCCTCACCGCTGCCACCAGACTGTTCTCGGTGATGAAGGTCAGGGCCAGCAGCGGCAGTGTTTCAGAGGCCAGAGTTGCCACGCTGAGAGAGAGAGAGAGAGAGGTCAGCCACTCCGTCCCCGCCTGCTCTGTGCCTCCATTGCCCCCCACTCCCCTGGCCTGTACTCACGCCATTTTCTTGTCGGCATCGGCCAGGCACACAGTGCTGTCGTGGCTGACCCAGGCCACGCGGCTGCCACTGGCTGAAAAGCAGACGCCATGCACCCAGCCACAGCTACTGCTGGACTCAAACATGAGCTCCCCAAATGGCATCTTGGAGCCCCACGGGGTGGGTGCTGGACGCTCTTCTACCTCCTTGATGTAGGCTGAGAAGATCCTGCCAGGAGAGACCAAAAGAAAAAAAACTCAGGAGACCGGGGGTCCGGGAGGGACTGACCAGGGACTCCCTGTCCCAAAGTGGCCTGCTGAGGTCAGTGCCCAGCTAGAGGCTGGTGGATACCACAGCCAGCTTTTCACGCCCCGCATCTTCACGCTTGGACGAGTCTGGCCTCAGTGCCCTCCTGTCCAAGGGAGTGAGTCCTGGCTTTGCATCCTGTAACTCCAGGGCCCTCGGGCCCTCAGCTAAGGACTGACCACGCACGGCTGACACGGTCCCCAGGGGGTGTCCTGGTCCCCATCACGCTGGCCCCTACACTTCACAGCCAGCCCCGTGGATGCCCCTCCTCCCTGCCCTGCTTTCCCAGGGCCAACACGGGGGTCCACCCGACAGGTCAAGGTGCCAGCAAACCAGCTCCCCACCCACCAACGGAGCCTCATCAGGACGTTCTGTGCGTGTTGGGGGCCTCCAAAGGGGCCTGCTGCAGCCTTGTTTCCCAGGCGCCCAGGCCATCTGCCTGGAGCTGGGAGCCAGAGGCCTCGGGAGACTCGGGGGCGCTGGGCCCAGAAGTGAAAAACCGCCAGGAGCAACCAGAGGCTCCATTCCAGGCCCGAGATAACAGGGCACGGGTTTGTCTAAGCTGCTCGTTGTCCTCCAGATGGAAGACAAGGAAACCGAGGGAGGGGGACTCTTAACGAAGCAGAAGAGGAGGGCCCAGGAAAGACTCCTTGCTGACTCGGAGAGGCAGCAAAGGGACGCATCCTGCCAAGACTCTACAAGGGCTGGAGACGGGGCCCAGCGACGACCCTTCTCGAAAAGCAAAACCTCTCAGATGCAGGGCTGAGGTCCCGGGTGAGCCTGCCTGCCAGCAGAGCTGGTCTGGGTCACGGGGTGCAGGGCTCCCTCCACCCTCCACTCCTAGTTCCCGTGCTGACATCCAGACCCTGCCCGCTCACCGGCACTTGAAGTCACAGGACCCTGCGGCCAGGAGCACGTTGTTGGGGTGCCAGTCCAGGCTGAGGACCGTGGAGCGGATGGGCTTCTTGATGTGCTTGCACACCCACCTGGACAGATGGATGGAAGGGGGTCGGGACAGGCGAGCTCAGCACCCATGGCCTCTGTGCCCCAGGGACTCCACGTTCCCATGGGGCTTCACAGACCCTCTACCCCCAACCCCCCCGACCCCTGACAAGGTCCCAGGAGGGAGGGGCCTCGGTGCTGCCAGCCCACCAGCCTGCCAGGGCCCAGATCAGGCCAGTGATGTGCCAAGTGGCCTCCAGGGTGGGCCCTCTATCCCGGGTTTCCTTTAAACCCCGTGACAACTCAGGGGACCTGCGTGGCTCAGTCGCTTAAGCGTCCAACTTCAGCTCAGGTCAGCTTCAGCTCAAGGCCCATGGGTTCGAGCCCTACAACGGGCTGCACGCTGACAGCTCAGAGTCTGGAGCCCGCTTCGGATTCTGTGTCTCCCTCTCTCTGCCCCTCCCCGACTTGTGCTGTGCCCCTCTCTCTCTCTCTCAAAAATAAACGTTAAAAATAATAATAAACTGCATGACAACCCGGGGGGCAGGCTCAGTGAGGAGTCACAGCAGCCAGCTGGCCAGGGTGCAATGTGATCTCAGGTGTCCCAGACTCCAGCTTCTCCTCTGCCCTCAGGGACCTAGGGGAAGATACTACAACGCGGCCCTGGAACATGACAGGCTGGACATCCTGGGCGAGTGACCGCCTCAGGGCCTTCCTTTGCTCATCTGTAAAGTGGGGACAACAGATGTCCAGTCCAGGGGGCTGTCGGGGAGTCCGTGCCAGCATGCATGCAGGGCTTTCCGCAAGGCCCACCAAGCAGTCGTGGTGTGGTCTGTGCCCTCATCAACGGGACGGCTGTGGAAGTGCCCCTCGCCTACGAGGCTCTACTCTGCCAGGGTCACATGAACAGTGACCTGGCACGCCATCCAGTGCTTCCTGGGACACCAGCCCCACCGCCTTTTAGTCTGCAGCCCCCAGGGTTCCTCCCAACCCACTCCCAACCCTCCCAGGCACCCACCAGTCATTTTCCTGCTCAAAATAACAGATGGAGATGACACGGGAACCACTCCCCACAGCGAACTTGTTCTCATTGGGGGCCCAGCGCACACAGCGAGCAGCCCGGTTGATCCGCAGGATGACCAGCGTGGGCTTCCACGTGCGGCCCTTCAGCGTCCACACGTAGGCGTTGCGGTCTGTGCCGCAGGTCACAATCCGGTTACTTTCGGGGGCCCAGTCGATGCCTGTGGGGCGGGGAGGAAACGCGGCTGAAGTCATCCAGCAGAGGTGGCTCTACAGCGCTGGTGGAGGAGGGGATTAAGGGACACAATCTGGAGGAAAGCTGCTCCAAGGGATACTACTAGAACTTCTTGAGAGTGTTACAGCTCTCCAAAATATCTCCAAACATGCCGGAAAGCCAAGAGACAGAAGAGAAACGGGTCCTTGGTGACTCTGAGCTGAGCTGCTGGATCAAACCTTTCCTGAAGTCCAGAAACCTCTCTGAGTTTTTCAGTAATAAGGGGCAACATGATCCCTTTTAACGTAAGCCAGTTTGAATCAGAGTTGTGTTGCTTGCAACCCAAACTAGCCTACCTAACACACTGATTGGGAGGATGGCCCTGGCTGGCCCTGCCCCATCCCCCTGCTTCCTTCCAGGAGAGTGATCCCAGTCGGTCTGACGCACCTGTCACCTGTCCATTGTGCTCCTTGAGCTCGTGCACCTTGACCCACTTGGCCCCGCTCTTCTCATAGATGTGTACCTCGTGGTTGTTGGGGCAGATGGCAATCTCTGCGGGAGGGGAGGGGAGGGGAGGGGAGTGAGGAGGCATGCGTGCCCAAGTCCCCCCCCCACCCATTCCCTCATGACTCCCTTCTACCAGGAACACCCTTCGCAGGCCATCTGGGCAATACCTCGCTCTTCACTGCCTTGGCAGGGGGTTCCCTGAAACACCCTGTGACCCCCTCCCTGGGGGACTAGCCATCCTTCACCTGTACCCGCTACCCCCAGGCACCCCCACAGCGGTCTCATGACCTCTGGGAGTTCTCCCTTCCCCCTGCTACTGCCCTCTGCTCCCCAGCTCCAGCCGTGGGCTCCTTGCTGCTCCTGACGATGCCAGCCTCTCCTGCCTCAGGGCCTCGGCATGGCTGGCTCCCCCGCCTCCTCTGTGTCTCTGTGCACATGTCCCTTCCTCCCGGCCACCTTTTCTAAACCAGCGCCTCTCCCTCCCGTGCTTTCCCCTCCTGCATGTTTTTCTTCACTGCTCATGTCACTACCTGCCACTGTGGGCTGTCTTCACCTCTCACCCCCAGCCTGGGAGCCCGAGCGGCACCTGCAGCAGGTGCGGGGCTGTGCTGTCACCTCTACCCCGCAGTGCCCACTCGCCTGCTGCCCCCCCCTCCCCCCGAGCTCATTCATCCCCTCTTACACACTCAGGACCAGAGATGAGGAGGGGAACAGCCAGCCCCCAGAGCCCACAGGCTAGGGGGCTCCCGCCCCTCCTCTGCCAGCCCACAGGCAGTGGGTACTCACGGGTGCGGTCCTTGTTCCAGGCGTGACAGCTGATGGGCTCCACGAGGAAGCTGTGGTAAGCCATGACCGCTCAGCTCCTGTGCCCGAGAGGAAGGGACCCCAAGTCAGCCCTGCGTCTGATCCCAGACAGGGCTCCCAGCCGACCCCGTGGGCAGGCAGCAGGGGCTGGCCTTCCAATGCCACTTCCTTCCCGTGGGTGGGGTGTGTTGACCTGTGCCTTGTCGGTGCTCACCACCTGCACCTGGGTTTCCTCACAGGTAGAGCGCCCCCCCCCCACCCCCCGGAAGGATGGGGTGGGGACGCAAGGCAGGTGGTGCCCAGCACACAGCAGGCTTTCCACACCTAGAGCTTGGCTTTCAGGGGGGGGGGGGGGGGGGAGGTGGAGGCAGGTCTGCCCTTTCTCACCCAGAAATCCTTTCAAGGGGAGGAGGGGTGGGGCGGGACGGCCCGGAGTGGGTGGCTGGGCTGTGGGGATGAAGGCAGGTACAGAGGGCAGCTGGGTACACCCCCAGAACTGGGCCCAGCTCTGACGGCACCTCCCCCCCCCCCGCCGCTCAGGCCCTGCCGCTGAGCTTCAGAGGAGCCCGCTGAGCCTGCGGCCGGGTGGGGTACACACAGGCAGTCCTTTCGCCCCCACCCCTTCCTGCACAGCTCTGCCCACCCCTGTTCCATTGGGCAAAGCCCTGCTCACCCTCTCTGAACCTCAATGTCCACATCTGCAAAATGGGAACAGGAATCCTGCCCCCGGAGGTGTTAAGAGGGTAAAATAAGATGATGTGCCATAGCAGGTGTTCATGAAATGGCAGCTCCCGCGTGGTAACACCCAGCCATGGTCCACCCACTAGGGGTCTGTCTCCCCTGCTAGACCCGTGGCTGATCCTGGGGCACACCGGGCCTCAGGCCTTTGCACTGGCGGTTCCCTCCACCTCCTAAGCTCCATCCCTGGGGGCCTGCGCGGGGAGCCCTCATCGCTGCCCTGTTTAAGTCTGCATCCCAGCACCACCTTCTGGCGAGGCCCTCTCTGACTGCTGATTTGAAACCGCGACCACCTTCCCCTACCTCAGCACTCCCTCTTCCAGAATGAACTTTCTCCACAAAGAATCCTCATGGAACATTCGTTACACTGGACTCACTCCCTTCACCCGTCCTCTGTCCCAGCTGGGACGGAACGAGCTTGATGGGGACAGACATTTCCCACTTGTCTTGTTCACAATTCTTTCCTTGTTTTGCTTGGCACGTAATAGGTGCTCGGTAAGTATGTGAGGAACACGATTGTTTAGTCTCACTAGTGTCCAGAAGAGTAAGTTCTTTATTTAAAAAATTAAAAAGGGGCACCTGGATGCCTCAGTCAGTTAAGCATCTGACTTCGGCTCAGGTCATGATCTCATGGCTCAGGAGTTTGAGCCCCGCGTCCAGCTCTGTGCTGCCAGCTCGGAGCCTGGAGCCTGCTTCAGATTCCGTGTCTCCCTCTCTCTCTGCCCCTCACCTACTTGCGCTCTGAGTCTGTCTCTCAAAAATAAATAAACATTAAAAAAATTTTTTTTAATTAAAAAATGGGTGCCTGGCCGGCTCAATTGATTAAGCGTCCAGCTCTTGGATTTCAGCTCAGGTCATGATCTCATGGCTCGTGGGTTCAAGCCCCACATCAGGCTCTGCACTGACAGCATGGAGCCTGCTTGGGATTCTCTCTCTGCCCCTCCCCTGCTTGCACGCGCTCTCTCTCAAAATAAATAAACAGTAAAAAAAAAATTTATTTTAAACACTACCACCCAACATTTCCTGAATGCTCCTTACTTGCCAGCTCTAAACAGTCCAGGTATTTTTTTTTTTTAAATACCAGTATAATTAACACACAATGTTAGTTTCAGGCGTATAATATAGTGACTCAACCATTCTGTGTATCACTCGGCACTCAGCAAGGTGAGTTTTACGGTTGGTCCCCTTCACCTATTTCATACCCCTCCCGGACCCCAGGCACTCTCGACTTTTGTGCTTAGATGCCACAGCCCCAGATGACAGATGTAGAGGCCGAGGTCCAACAACCGGAAGCTACCTGCCCAGTCACACAGGTGTCTGGTGTCACCAGGAACTTGGCTGCCTCCCACACCAGACCGGCAGCTCTTGTGTCCCATGGACTGGGCTGAAGAAAGGCTTCTCCCCAGCTCTGGGCCTGAGCCCTGAAAACCCAGGAACCTAGCGGGCACCTAGCCGGCCCCTCACAAGATGGGCCACCTGTTCAGGTGGAGCTTACCCAGGCGGCAGGCCAGGAGGCCCTGCTGGAAGGCACAGCACTGAGCTCGGGCTCAGGCACAGGAGAAGGACGAGCTGCATGTAGCCCACCGTCCAGCTGAGAAATCTGGGGCTCAGTGACCAGCTGGCCCGAGGTGGCACCACGCATCCTGCCAGGCCCGGCTTCCTGATCCCCCAGCAACTCTTGCCCAGCCCAGATGCAACACCTGTTTTCATTTATTGCAGGAAGCTCTGGAAGGTTCTGGGGCAGCCCAGATCACACAGACACAGGCATGTACAGGGCAGAGACATGCCTGGAGCGGGGCACCAGGCAGGTCCTCAGCACTGCGGAGAGAGTGGACACACCTGCAGCCACTCCAGCCACACACGCTCATGCGTGCTCAGCCCTGCGCACACGCACAAGCACACTGTGCTCACGCGTGTCCAGACATACACATGCACACAAGCACACTGCTCCCACCATGGCTACTTCCCCAGCCTCTCCTTATAAAGCCTCTTTGTGGAAGGCAAAGGCCCCGGAAGTGGCTCTTTGGGGGGGGCCCCCAGCTCGGGTCAGCAGGCCTGATGGGGATTTCCCCTGGCACTTCCGGAGCCTCGGGGCTGGGTCAGCTCTGGCATCCAGCTTGGCTGGGGCACTTCATCGCTGTCCACACCACAGATGACAAGACTAAGAAATGGGAGCTCCAGGCCTACCGGAACACTATACTGTGCTCATCTGCCCACCCCCATTTCCCACGGTCACCAGTGGGGCCGAGATCAGGCAGAGGCCCACTTCCACACCCCAGCTGGCCTCTCGTGGCCTCGGAACTCCAGCTGAGGCCAACCACCCCCTACCCCTTCA